>NC_048304.1:18773533-18889801 GCF_013100865.1 Trachemys scripta elegans
CTGTTCTGTTCATTCCCTCTGGGGCATCTGGCACTGGCCACTGTCAGAAGACAGGATACTGGGCTAGATGGACCTTTGGTCTGATCCAGTAAGGCCATTCTTATGTTCTAGATCCAGCTTTCAGTCTAAGGAGACAACCAAGATATACTAATTCAAATCAAACTATGGATACACTGGAAGTAAGTCTGATTTCTCCTGAGGCTTCATAGATCAATCTAAGTGCTGTCAAAACCCGCAGAGCCCATAAATGACATCAAGTGGGCTTAATCCTGCCAGCTTTTGTTCAGACATTCTCCACTAATGCCAAAGGGAAGTTTTCCTAATTAAATCCTACAGGATCATGCTCACATATTTCACAATTAGCAGTTGTTCAATATATGCTTAAAGAGACAGTCAATTGGTGAAAGTTAGTCAAAGCAAATAGGCACCAGTTTTAAACTTACTAACCTGCAATCATTCTATATACTTTTAATTACAGCAATTATCTAATGCCAACATGTCACCAGTTTTTGACAGCTTACATTTTAACTGTTTGTGACTTAAATAAGTTGTGTTAAATGCAGTATAAACTAGACATAGATTCAGTCCCCTCTCCAACATAATAATCAAGCGTTCAATGTAGTTATTATTACAATAGATGCTGTTGTTCTTCTGTAAAGTAAATTCAAACTAATTTGACTGACCTGAGTTTCTTTATCATTATACTTACCCACATCACATAGCGGTTTGGTGACGATTCATGAATTAATGTTCGTTAAGTGCTTTGAAAGTAAAAGTGTTAAATGTGTTTTATTATAATTAGTGCTACTTGCTTTGGGCCTCTCATTCCAAACATAAAAGTGTTTTGATCCAAAAAGTCAAAGAACTTTTTAAAATACAGCTTCCTGATTTGAGTCCTGATTCAACAAGGCACTAAAGCACATGGCTAACTTTAAGCATCTGTGGTCCCATTGAAGGTACCTTGCAGAACTTGGCCTTAGGGACAAATTCTGCTCTCAGATATGTGCATCCCAATTCCACTGAAGTCAAGTGAAGGCAGAATTTGGTTGTTACAGGGAAAAAGTGCTAACTTCACTGTGCTATACATAGGTCTAATCGTGAAGTCCTCATTCGGGTAAAAGTCCTGTTGTTTGAAAAAGGGGACAGGATCAGCCCCTTTCAGAGTATATTATTTATTGTGCTTTAGTTATAAATGTATGTGCCTACATTATTTTTAGTAGGAAACTTGAAGTGTTTTCATTCCTAATCTTGAGAGACTCTGCCATCTGCAACTGCAAGATAAATCCTTGACCTTTTAGTCCAAGCAGCATGTGTTTTACATTCCCACTAATAGCTGTCTCACATTTAATGTCATTTGTAGGGTATCATTGGGTACTGCATATTTTTGGATGTATTGTAGCAGTTTGATCCTTTCCCTCACATTGCCTCGGTGACACAAACAAAGTTGTGAATCATTTATTGAGACTAAGGTTTGCATGTTTTTCACATGTGCATCCAACATGTTCATTAATGAGGCAAAGGTAGCTTAAGTTGTATGTTTATGTATATGTTCTGTTCAGAAATGAGCAGGATGTCAGTGTCTACAAAAAACTAAAATAAACCATTCATCTATATAATAAAGAGTGTACAAAACCTAACAGTAATAGGAAAAAAGAGTGATTTTTTTTCTCCCTTTAAGTGAAAACTATTTTTTTCTCTAGATTTAAATATTACTTTGTGGTGTTGGCAACCTAACTTCTGCAGCCCATGAAAACCTGGTAATCAAACTGATCAGGACTAACTGTAACCAAAAGTGAAATTGACTAATCTACATTTATTTTCTAAGGGGAGTGAAATACAAAACGCAAACAGCATAAATAGTGAAAAAGGAAATTAGACTGTCAAAAACCTTTCCATTTTAAAATATGAAGTACTGGTGACTGTACTGGTAAAGGAATTTGATGGGTTTTTAAAATATCTGTTGTTTAACTTTATGCTGTCCCTTTATGTTTTAGTTCCTCATCTTTGTAGCTGAGCCATGGCTTTTTTCTGATGTCTCAAGTGTGATGTTTCTAGAAGACGGAACCTATGTATAACATTGCATGCGTGTGATCCTAAGGGTTATGGATTTACTAATTGTTTTTCTCCAGTTCTAAACTGTGTTTTTCTTTTTTAGAAATCTGTGAGGCTCGCAAGTTTGTTCTCCAACAAATGCTGACTTAAAATAACAACATTGCAAATTCTTTTTAGCTGCTCCTGAAGAGCTCTGTGTCGCTTGAAAGCTTGTCTCTTTCATCAACAGAGGTTGGTCCAGTAAAAGATATTACCTCACCCACCTTGTCTCCTGCGTTTAATTGTAAGTTAATGTAATTACTTATAAAAGGTGCCAGATCAATCGCTCCATAGAGGTAAATCCTCTGCTTGGGCACAGAACGCATGCAGCATGAGTAGTGGCAGTGACACTCCCCCATTGTGCTTCATCCCTGTTCTGGAGGGGCTGAGAGGGTAACTCAGTCTCAGTCCCTTCAGTCTTTGGCTCTCTGCTGAGATTAAGGGTGCTGAACTGTACCCACTGTAGTAATGGGGCCTGTTATACGAGGAAGTAGACTAAGACCAACCCATTTCACGTAGACCACCAAATGACCATCAACTAGTAACAACTTTTGGTTACCATCAGTTTGGGTCAGTTTTGAACCAACGACATAGGGCATGCCCCAACTCCCACTAAAGTAAGTGGCAAAACTCCTAGTTGGAGCAGGATCAGGCCAATAGAGGTGAAAGGTTCTGTATCTCATTGTCAGACCACAGAGCCATCCAGTCCTGGGCTTTTAAATCTTAACCCATCACTACATAATTCATTAATGCCTAAAACCTGGGTCACATGAGACACAGTACAGAGCTGGGAGCAAAAGTGTATGTCAGAGGTTATATTATGAAAACACACCTTTCACTGGATGGCTCAGAGTACATGTAATGAGATATGGAACCTTTCTCCTCTATGTCAGTGATTACAGTTCAGCCCAGACTGCTAAGTGACCAAAATTTGTTACCACCCGGTTATAGTTCAGTGACTTATGAGAAATTAGTTGATGGCCATAGGTCAGTTCCCAGTGGAGAGGTGTCAACAGCACCAAAAACATCACAGCTGGCATAAATTAGAACCCTGGCAACCGTAGCAACGAGGACCAGGAATTGAGTGAGCCACAGAGAGGGGAATGTTCCATTACCTGGAGTCCAACCCAATACATCTTCAAGATCTTCATCTCACATTCTGTTCCTTTTGTGCTTTATGTTCCGTCACACAGAACATGCTCGGTCATCCTCGTATCAGGGCAAACTCTTTTGACCTACATAATAGTGCTTTTCACCTTCAGGCTCCCACTAGGAATTGTTTTATCATTTGATCTATGTTCTTCTTCTAAACTTTGTCGACTTAAGCTTGGGTTTAAAAAAAACTCACCTCTTCGGGCTTAATAATTTTCTAAGGTGTTGCTCAGTTGGCCTCCTTCATTTCAATGTTTGTTTATATTTGTGTGTGGAGTGGAGAAGCACTTACTGAGCTAAGTCTTTTAACACCGGATTCTGATACCCTTACTCATGTCAAGTGGCTCTCTCCCTTCCTTTAATGGGACTACTTGTGGAGCAAAGTACTATTCAATGTGAGTAAATGTGGCTGAATCTGGCCCTTAAATAACAAATAAACCCCTTCCCCCTGAGAAGCTCACTCCATGTCAGTGTTTAGGCCCTTTCCTGGGACTGCCTGGTGAAGCTTATACTGCCAATGCCCATGCTGGACCTAAACTATGGATAAAGAGAGGATTTGGTGTCAATCCAACACCTACCTCTAGCACTAAATCCTCTTAGATAAAAAATAAAACTGCACACACTGGGCCCAATTCTGCAATCCTGACTCTTGTGCGTGAAATCAGTCCTAGGACCAATCCCATTCAACTTATTCATAAATGATCTGGAGAAAGGGGTAAAAAGTGAGGTGGCAAAGTTTGCAGATGATACTAAACTGCTCAAGATAGTTAAGACCAAAGCAGAATGTGAAGAACTTCAAAAAGATCTCACAAAACTAAGTGATTGGGCAACAAAATGGCAAATGAAATTTAATGTGGATAAATGTAAAGTAATGCACATTGGAAAAAATAACCCCAACTATATATACAATATGATGGGGGCTAATTTAGCTACAACAAATCAGGAAAAAGATCTTGGAGTCATCATGGATAGTTCTCTGAAGATGTCCACACAGTGTGCAGAGGCGGTCAACAAAGCAAACAGGATGTTAGGGATCATTAAAAAGAGGATAGAGAATAAGACGGAGAATATATTATTGTCCTTATATAAATCAATGGTATGCCCACATCTTGAACAGTACATACAGATGTGGTCTCCTCATCTCAAAAAAGATGTACTGGCACTAGAAAAGGTTCAGAGAAGGGCAACTAAAATGAATAGGGGTTTGGAGAGACTGCCAGACCTTGAGAATAAAGCCTGCTAGCCACAGAGTAGGTACATCACAAACTGCCTCAACTAATGATACAGGAGGTACTTATGAGGAGAGATTACCTCCTCATAAGTACCCATATGAGGAGAGATTAAAGAGGCAAGGACTTTTCAGCTTGGAAAAGAGGAGACTAAGGGGGGATATGAGAGAGGTATATAAAATTATGAGTGATGTGGAGAAAGTAGATAAGGAAAAGTTATTTACTTATTCCCATAATACAAGAACTAGGGGTCACCAAATGAAATTAATAGGCAGCAGGTTTAAAACAAATAAAAGGAATTTCTTCTTCACACAGCGCACAGTCGTGCGTTGTGGATCTCCTTACCTGAGGAGGTTGTGAAGGCTAGGACTATAACAGCGTTTAAAAGAGAACTGGATAAATTCATGGAGGTTAAGTCCATTAATGACTATTAGCCAGGATGGGTAAGGAATGGTGTCCCTAGACTCTGTTTGTCAGAGGGTGGAGACGGATGGCAGGAGAGAGATCACTTGATCATTACCTGTTAGGTTCACTCCCTCTGGGGCACCTGGCATTGGCCTCTGTCAGTAAACAGGATACTGGGCTAGATGGACCTTTGGTCTGACCCAGTATGGCCGTTCTTGTGTTCGTATGTCTCTGGGCACTATTCCCATCAGGAAGGTCCAGGGTTTGGCCCATTGTCTATTTAAATGGCAGAAGGGTAAGTAAATATTAGTAGCTAAACTAGTTATTAACCTGCCAGCTGAAATATCCAACACATCCCATGTTTTCTTCCTGGTAGATGCAATTGAGACTGGATTGTAAACATCTCATGCCTAAATTATACCTCAGAGAATCCAAGTAACACAGTTTGCCTTGTCTGAATTAGTTCAGTAAAAACAAGGCAGATAAATGAGTGTAGTTGTCCTGAGTTCTCTCACTCTCCAGCTTTTTCCCTGCTTGAGAACACCAGAAGTTTGAGGGATAGACCAGATCTTGAATGTAAATATGCATCTTGCCTCCAGATTTGGCATGAAGAGCAAACCAGATGAGTTTTGGGGATTTTTTAATATAAAACCATGTACAAAAATGAACTAGAAGTAAGAGCTCTTTTGTGGACTATATTTCAAAGGCATATGAAACTCTGGCTCCCAGAAGAGCATTCTGGAATTAGTGGCAAATGCTTTTATTATTATGCCGAGGTCTCACACTTAATTGGTTTCAGATCTAATAGCTATGATCCTGAGCAATGGATAGTGGTAGAAAGCATGTAAATTATATCAATTCCCCTACCCCACCTCACTTGTTGCATGAAACTTTGCATCTGTTTTACACTAAGGCATAATCAGAACAACTCCTGGCCAGGGCTTTTTATTCCAGAATCACACAAATAGTGTACCTCTACTTCCTCCCTAAAGGATCAGTTCTACGCTCCTTACATATACATAACCTCCGTAGACATTAATCAGGGGGCAACCCAGGCAGATGGAGAGGGAGGAGGGAAGCCCCAAAAGAAGTAGCTGAAAAATGAATAGAATTAGGAAATGTGAAGTAACATGGAGAATATATTCATGCAGTTGTAGTTTGCATGTGTTGTTGTGTCTATGAGTACTCATGAAAGATTCCAGACTGCCAGACCTTGAGAATAAAGCCTGCTAGCCACAGAGTAGGTACATCACAAACTGCCTCAACCAATGATACAGGAGGTACTTATATGTCCCCTTATCACAGTGGTATCTGAGCATCTCGACCTGGAGAGGCCACTTGGATTGCTGTAAGTGTTGCTCAGTTGCCTTCCCACTCAGTCCTTAGCTTCCCACTCATACTGGCAATCAGAGGGCAATTAGGGCTAATTGACTTGGTGCTTTCTGTGATGTGCGAACTGGACTCTGAAAGCAACAAACATGTTTATGATGACTGTAACAACTCATCATCTGTATGTGTTGTTTACAAGAAGAGAGGCTGCTGCGTGTATCTGATGCAAAGGTAGATTAGTAGTTTGTTGTGTATAGTTGTAGGGATTTATTGTTATACGGCCAGATTTCTTGTCACAGACAAATGTTTGGTGTGTATAGTTATTGGCTATAGAGATGATTTACAATGGACAGGGCCGGCTCTAGGTTTTTTGTTGCTCCAAGCGGGGAGGGGGAGGGGGAGGGGGAAGGGGGGTGTCTCAGGAGGGGGCAGTTGGGGACAAGGACCATTGGGGCTTAGATAGGGGGTGGGGTCCTGGGGGGCAGTTGGGGCAGGGGTCCCAGGAGGGGGTGATCAGGGGACAGGGAGCAAGGGGGTTGGATGGGTTGGGGTTTCTGGGGGGGGCAGTCGGAGGGAGTGGATGGTGGCAGGGTGAGGCTACCCTCCCTCCCCATGGAGTGTCCTATTTTTTTAATGTTAAAATATGGAATCCCTACTCACAGCGCAGCTCTCCATTCATAGCAGGCTGCAGCATGAGGTCTCAGCTTCCTCACTCCCTCCCCCTTTCCTGTGGGTAGTGGTCAAGGGAATGCTGGGAAATGTAGT
Organism: Trachemys scripta elegans; assembly: GCF_013100865.1. Classification (NCBI taxonomy): domain Eukaryota; kingdom Metazoa; phylum Chordata; order Testudines; family Emydidae; genus Trachemys; species Trachemys scripta. Next base: position 18,780,505 of record NC_048304.1, read on the forward strand.
TCTTTCCCTGCTCCAGGGCTGGCTCTATAGGCAGGGAGCTAACCAAGGAACTACAGCTCCCAGGGCCCCCTGTTGGTTCTCAGCTCCCATGCTGGATCCCGGCCGCCCCTGCAAATGGGCTGCCCCAAGCACGTTCTTGCTTTGCTGGTGCCTAGAGCCGCCCCTGACAATGGAAGGTTAATCAGTTGCACCAGCAAAATCCAACATTTACACGTGCAAATCCAGCAGTTAGATGAACAATGACCTAATGTGCCTCATCAGTCTCTGGTTATGTATGTACAAAGGTTCAATGTATTTTAGCCCACCCTCTGTTGCCCCTTCTTTTGAAAGCATGCATTTAGGCTCTGCATAGCAAGGCATTTATGTATATGCCTAACTTTAAATACACAAGTAGTCTTATTGATTTCATTAAGGCTACTCATGTACTTAAAGTTAGACACTATGGTTAGGTACTTTGCTGAGTCAGGGACTTGCCTGAGAAAGGAAGTGAACAGTACATTTCATATTTAAACACAATTTGTGACCTTTACCATTAAAAAAAATCATTTTTGAAATGATCTTTCCTCATTTCCTTAATTATGAATTCATTGGCTGATGAATTCAAGTCAGCTGTACCATGTGTTTGCACCCTTAAATCAACCTTGCAAAAGTCCACTTGCCCATGGTGAGTACATATTTTGATGAGTGAGTAATATGTCTCCATGGAAAGGCTTGCATGTTTGGTTTAAATTTTGGCTGCCTGGGATGATGTGCATGTGAGTCTGGTTATTTTGCATAACTATATATTTTAACTGTGTGTCCAGATGCCCAGAGTCTGGGATGGATCCTTTTGTTTTTATTCTGTAGTCAGTGTTAACTGAAATAAATACAAAATCAAATAACTAACCTTTTTTATGATCATCAAAGTAAAGTATGAATAGAAAGATTTTATGCCTGGGTTAGAAAATTTCCATGTCAATTTTGCAAGTGCTTCCTTAAATGTTTTTCTCTGGGCGTACCTAAAGGCTCAGTGTCATGAAATGATTAGAAGGAAGAGAAATTGATTTTTTTCTGCTAACATTCTCATGGACACTTAAGATGAAGCAATCCACATTTTCTTATAGAATGAAGGAAACACCATCCTTCATTTTCACAGTTCATAAGATAGACAGAGACCTTTTGGCAAAATGTTGGTATGTGTGTGACTGATAACACCTCCCATCATTTCAGAATATGGACTCCTGGCCATGATAGACTCAGATGTGAAAACAAAACCTGTGTATTTTATGTTGGTCACTGTTAGTTCCATTCTATTAAATTATAACCAGTTGCTAAATACTGAAAAGAAAGGAAAATCTGTATCAGAAGAATTAGACAATGGTGCTACAGTCTGACAGCCCCTCGCCGCTCAAACTCCCTGGCCTTTTGCCTCCAGAGATATTGGTGTGAAACCTGCTCAGATGACAAGTTAAAGTGATTCTTAACTCTTCTTTTTCGATGATCCACATTGCAAAACAATCATGCAGATTTCATGCACCCAAGAAGCAGAACCGAAGCAGCATAGGTTTATGTATATACTGTTCTTTTGAGAGAGAGGTCTGATACCACTTGACAGCATTTTGTATGTCTCACGTGCTAGCCAAATAGCAGTCATTTGACAGTGATTAATAATTGATTTTTAGAATAAATTTTGGTGGCTAAATTAAATTCCCAATACATTACCTGTATCTTCAATCTAATCTTTTATTCTGGAGCTAGAATCTGTTTTATTTTTTAATCTACATCAGTCCTCAAACACAGCAGGAGATATTCTGTGGATAAGCCAGTAGCATGATTCCTTCTAACAACCTCTTGTCAATCATTGTTAATTAACTGGTGGGTCTACCTACAAGGCACTTCAGTGGCAATTGTGCTTTCATCACCATCAAATCAAATCAAAGGGCAGGTGGCTTTTTAAAAATATGCCATCTATTTTCTTGTAGTCACTAAAGTAAGAGTGTATGGAGCAATATATAATAATAGACACTGGCTCCCAACTACTTGCTACATGTTTGGATACTTATTGCTGTGGGTGCTGAGCGAGATTCATAGATTCATAGATTCTAGGACTGGAAGGGACCTCGAGAGGTCATTGAGTCCAGTCCTCTGCCCACATGGCAGGACCAAATACTGTCTAGACCATCCCTGATAGACATTTATCTAACCTACTCTTAAATATCTCCAGAGACGGAGATTCCACAACCTCCCTAGGCAGTTTATTCCAGTGTTTAACCACCCTGACAGTTAGGAACTTTTTCCTAATGTCCAACCTAAACCTCCCTTGCTGCAGTTTAAGCCCATTGCTTCTTGTTCTATCCTTAGAGGCTAAGGTGAACAAGTTTTCTCCCTCCTTCTCATGACACCCTTTTAGATACCTGAAAACTGCTATCATGTCCCCTCTCAGTCTTCTCTTTTCCAAACTAAACAAACCCAATTCTTTCAGCCTTCCTTCATAGATCCTTATGACACAACCTATTCTCTGCAAAACTCTATGGTAATGAACATACAAATTCAATTAAAAGTTTCCAATCCATGTACATACCTTCTGTGCTCACCTTGTACCTTCCTAGTGAGGGCTGCTTTGCCCATTTTATGCCATGTCATAACCTATTGCTAGGAGGAGGACAGATTTCAAACAGTTTTAAATGTGGTTTTGCACATGCACCCACAAAGTACGCACCGCTGGAGGCCTAATTTGTGTGCACAGTTACTGATTATCACCACTAATGTGTCATACAAATTAGACATGCAACTCTGTGCCTAGAAGCAGTGGAAAATTTGGCCCACAATGATATCCCTTGTATGATCTTATAAAAGTAGCTGGATCGGAGTGCCTGAAGCCATCATTCCTCATGTTGTGATTCCAGTCAGAAGGCATAAATTAAGTCAGATTGCGCTGGGTCAAACTACTACAGTGTTTCCATGTGATTCAGTGGAGGATACTCTAGTTCTGAATTATCTCACAGACCTTGGGAGGCAGGCCAGTCCTCGCTTACAAACAACCCCCCAACCTGAACCAAATACTCACCAGCAACTACACACCACACCACAGAAAACACCAACCCGGGAACCAATCCCTGTAGCAAACCTCGTTGCCTACTCTGTCCCCTTATCTACTCTGGCGACACCATCAGAGGACCCAACCACATCAGCCACACCATCAAGGGCTCATTCACCTGCACATCTACTAATGTTATATATGCCATCATGTGCCAGCAATTCCCCTCTGCCATGTACATTGGCCAAACTGGACAGTCCCTCCGCAAAAGAATAAATGGACACAAATCAGACATCAGGAATGGTAACATACAAAAGCCAGTAAGTGAACACTTCAATCTCCCTGGTCATTCTATTACAGATTTAAAAGTCACTATCATTGAACAAAAAAACTTCAGAAACAGACTTCAAAGAGAAACAGCAGAACTAAAATTCATTTGCAAATTTAACACCATTAATCTGGGCTTGAATAGGGACTGGGAGTGGCTGGCTCATTACAGAAGCAGCTTTTCCTCTCCTGGAATTGACACCTCCTCATCTATTATTGGGAGTGGACTACATCCACCCTGATTGAATTGGCCCTGTCAACACTGGTTCTCCACTTGCGAAGTAACTCCCTGCTCTCCATGCATCAGTATATAATGCCTGCATCTGTAACTTTCACTCTATGCATCTGAAGAAGTGAGGTTTTTACCCACGAAAGCTTATGCCCAAATAAATCTGTTAGTCTTTAAGGTGCCACCAGACTACTTGTTTTTGTAGATACAGACTAACAGACGGCTACCCCCTGATACTTGATACTAAACCTAATGCCCAACGTGGTGATAGGGAATGCTGCGTTACAGAGAACGCTTCGTGGGGACTCAGTCAAGGTATGTCTACACTGCACAGGCAACGAGCCACCCAGCCTGGGTGCACAGGCTTGTGTTGGTGAGGCTCATGCTAAATATAGCTGTGTGGATGTTGCCGCACCAACAGAGGGTGGGCCTGAGTGCGGGTGGCTAGCCCAACTTCCACCATACCACAGCATCCACACAGCGGTATTTAGTGCACTAGCACGAGCCTGCCCTACCAAAACAGTCTGTCTACCCAGGCTGGGGGAGACACTCCCAGCTGCAGTGCAGACATAGCCCAAGGAGCACGCTTCTCTGAGTAAGCTCTAACCCTCAAAGCCCCAGCATAGTAATAGGGGGCACGGTGTTGTTGAAGATGCCATGTTTGTGATAGGATGTAAAACAGAGGATGTTATCAGTTGAAAATCCTCTGGCAGACTTCACTAGAGCAGGGATGTTAGCTCCCCTCTCCTGCTTGGATAACTACATACTGGCTACTTAAATCTCCTCATAGTTTCCAGTGGACGCAGCATTCTTTTTCACTTCCTGTCCTAGGCTATTGTGTAGTGATGCTCTGCATTCAAGAACATGCTACATTTCATGCCCAGGAGCGCTGTGGTTCAGGGGTGGATAGTTTTTCATGGTCCCCTTCCCTGCTACTGTTCCCCTCTCCCCAGTCTCTCTGGTCAGGCCCCTGTGGACACAGAAATTCAGACTTTGAACCCCAGAGCTGTGGACGCTGCCTTAATCTTCCTGGCTGTTAGCTTATAACAATATGGAAGAAAATCATCATTTTACTGGACTTTAGTTGAATATTTCCAGAGGTGATAGTAAAAACTACAACAGAATAGATAAGATGGATGCATAAGAACCCTGAAAACTTGGAGACGAATCCTCTGCCCCACTTCCAACACATCTTTTCACCCCTTGTGCATGGGCCACTACACACCTTGCAGCTATTTCTGGGTTCCAATGTGGCCTCGTATCTTTGTTCCCTCATATAAGGTTGCTTCCAATATTGATATCGCTTCTAGTGCTCATATTTCAAGCAACATCAACCTCCTGAGCTGTCACACTTTTAATTGTGTCCAATAGAGAGGCCAGCTGGAGTTGCGTCTAGAAATAATAAATAAATTACTCTCCTGCCCCCAGACAAAGACCCTGGATGCAAAATGTCAGCCTGGAGCAAAAGGTTCTGGTTAAATTACAACCCTGGAGAAGCTTGGAGCAATAGTGTCAAAATTACCATGTTCATGAGCCTGTAGGAATGGATGAAGGTGGCAATGAGAAAACTTGTTCAGAAAAAAGTTAGTCTCCGTCTCTCCAGGCCAAACCTTCACCAAGGTTTAGAGCCAAGCTCCAAGGGACACTTCCCTCAGGCTCTAAGGTGTTTAGAGAGACATTTTTTTGTGGGCGGGGGGAATACAATCTGAATAAAGATGTATTTGAACCAATGACCTTCAGATCAAAGTCTGAATGTCACTCTGAGCCTCTCTGTCTCCATGCTGGCCGAATCAAAAACCCAGGCTCTGATCATGCCTGAACTTTGGGAATCATTTCTGATACAAATGGTAGGGGCTGGGACATTGCTGCTTATAAGTTCTGGTCAGCACTGGAAGAAGAACTGCTGGAAATCTCCCAAGAAAGGTTCTCACAAGATTTCCAGGCCTTGTTTGTAGACTTTAGAGCTTCAGCTGAAACCTCTGATCTGTAGCTACCACACAAACCTTTTAAGGGTCACTTAGATAGAGGCATGGAATGTGCCACTCTTCCTCTTTGGGGGTCTGGTTCTGCATCCCTTTCTTATGTGAGCAGCCCCGTGGGTCAGAGTTGATTTTTTTTGTAATATTCCCATGGATCTTTAAGACCAAATGACCTGCATTTTACTTTATAGAATGGAAAGAACAGCAGAATCCATTTCCACAGTTCAGAGGAACAGACAAGGAGATTGTTTGGCAAAATGTCACGTGTGTGACTGATAGCCCTCGCCAGCCAGTTCAGAGTGTCACCCATGGCCATGGGGCTGCTCATGAGTGACAGGAGTAGTTGCATGAATAAAGGGGGCAGACGCTATGGGCTCAGTTTTGCAGATGCTCCGTGTGTTGAACCCCCATCGACTTTGGGGGAGTCTGGAAATAGATTAATGGGAGAATTGGACCATTCTACCTTCAGATTCTCTCTGGCCTTTGTGACCCTCCCAGACCCTGAGGAATGGGATATAACTCACCTTGTTTCCAAGATACAGTGTCACACTGAAAAGGGGTTTGGAAAGGCAGAAAGCACACGGGAGAGGTACAAGTGTGCAGAATTATTGTCTCTGGGTTCTTGGGACAGGAAAGAGAGGGCCTTGGTCGGAGGAAACAACCCAGAGCAAGGAGAGGTAAAAGCCTGGGTATAATGGAAGAATGAGAGTAATTTGGTGTTTGCTTTGTGAAAGCCCTACGGGAGGGAGCGCTTGCATTAGGGCCTGCATTCAGCACAGAATAAGAAAGGCAGCAGCAAAAATACAGAGAAGGAAAACAAGTGAGTTCAAAATAATGACCCGGACTGATTCCGACTCCGAAGTAGATGAAGGAGACTGAACTGGGATCCGCTCCCATCAGATGGAAGCAAGTTGGATTATTTCCCGGACAGATTGGCCCCAGCTGGGAAAGATAGAAGAATGAGAGGAAGAGAGATGGCTCAAGTAGGAGAACAGCAGCTCCAAGATAAAAAGCATTTTCAAGAAAGCCAGATTAGATATATTATCAAATCAATGGCATTAGACCTGACAGGCAGCATCCGAGGAGCCAAGAGACAAAGCTTGTCAAAGCCAACCGTAAATCAAGGTGAAAAAGCAACCTGGCACTGTGTGGTCACCTTCCCGTTTGCTCTGACCAGGGCAGCTTGAAAAGCCTTCTGTATCTGCCCATTTCTCTTGTGGGGTAGGTGCTTTGATATTGAGTTTGATTAAGGTTTTCCCTTCTTCCCCTGACTCCACAAACAGATCTTCAGCTACTGTGGGCCAGAACCTCAGCTACTGTAAATTAGCGTAACTCCATTGATTTGAATGGCGTGATACTGAGTTACACAATCTGAGAGGATCTGGCCCGGTGGATTGTAACTGTACAAATACAATACACAGACTCAACCTAAGATTCTAAACATCTGCTCCTGTGGGGTGCTGAGCACTCTTAACCGCCAGACACATCACAGGGCACTGCCCACCCTGCATATGAGGCCTTGAGACTCTTCTCCAGCTGTGCATTGTCATAATTAAGATTGAACTTTGATCCAGTATTTCTATCCAGCAGTAAGTAGAGGCAGCACAGTCTAGTACTTTGACTACGGGCCTAGAACCTAAGGAACTCCAGAATTCTGTTCCCAGCTCTGACACACCTTGGACAAGTGACTTTGCCGCTATGTGCCTCAGTTTCCCCAACTGTTAAAATAGGGATAATAATTTCCCTCTCTCAGTGGATGCCATGAAGATTAGCTAGTTGAGCCACAAAGAGAGTGTTGAGCGTGCTAAGTGCGTCTTTTTAAAGATGTGATTTAGAAAATAGATTGCTATTTGAAATACACTCAGCACTTCTTCACATCAGGCTCTCAGTTATTTTTTTGGAGAGGGCGGGCAAGGATTGCACATATGTTATGATAAATGTCTGTGTTGTCTGAAATTCCCAGGACTTCCAGATGCTCCAGACAAAAGTCAAACATCCGGGGCCAGAGCCCACAATAAACCAAAACAAAGACAACAATAAAAGGAAACTAACAAACTGAAGCACTAATTATCATCAGCATCGTCCTTCTTTAGAACCCTGGGAGTCCAGGCGTATAGAATGCCAGGTATATCCCGAGCCTCTCTTTAAATGTGTGACCTAAAGACTTACTTAAACTGTTTGTTGGTAAAAAGAGAAACAAACCAAGACAGGTCGGTAGCTAATCTGCCAAACTCTTGGATGGGAGCTCTGCAAAGGGACTTATTTTAGAATTCACAAAAGATTGATCGACAGTGGGAAAGGAAGTGAATCAGAGCTAAAAACGCATCAAGAAAAAGGGGAAAACAACACCTTTAAATGCTGTTTGATCTGGCACTTCAGCGGACAAGGCTGCTGCAGATGGAGGAAACAGGAAGTCTGCCAAGGAAAAAATGTGAGGAGGCAGCCATCAAGCCTTTCCTCCCCACCCCAAAATAAAATCCCAACCCAGCAATATGGGGTTGCCTCTCATGATTGGGGTTAAACTCTTGATTTGATCCCATAATTGCATTCCTGTCTATCTAGCCCAGTGATTAGCTGTGAAGAGTATAGAGCTCTATTCTCAAGCTTTGCAACTGTCTCACTAGGATACCTCAGGCAAGTCACTTCACCATTAGGGATAATAAATTAGCCCTGGTCTATAAGTGGCTACATGGGGAGAAGATTTGGGGTAGCAGAGTGTTCTTTAGTCTAGCAGACAGTGATATAACAAAATCCAGTGGCTGGATGCTGAACAAATTCATATGGGAAATACAGTGCACATTTTTAACAGTGAGGGTAATTAACCACTGGTGCAATTTATCTAGGGAGGTGGTGCATTCTCTGTCACTTGCAGTCTTTAAATCAAGATTGGATGCGTTTCTAACAGATGTGCTCTAGCTCAGCCAGAAGTTATGGGCTTGGTGGAGGAATTACTGGGTGAAATTCTACAATCTGTTTCAGGAGGTCTGATTAGAGGATCATCATGATCCCTTCTGGCTTTACAATCTCTGAACCTATGAACATTCACCTTTGTTAGCATCCTAGTGAAAGGTGCATGCAAAGTGTGCTCGTTCTTTAGTTGGAAAGCACCTTCCAACACATAGCAAAGCGCTGTCAAGGAGCTCAGCCACCCACTGCAAAAACACAGCATGAAATTAAAGAAAACAGTGGGGGAGAACATCTTAAAAATAGCAGGAGCAGGAGTGTGTGCCAGTCCTGCCAGGTGCTACAGCATCAATAAAAATAACATGCAATGCAAGACAACATGGAACCATGTACAGAGATATGTAGCCAGAGCCTGCTGCAAATCTGGAGTTACTCTACTGAATGCAGTGAGCCTCATCTCCTTTCCTCTGCCCTGTGTGTCATCATTTAACACCAGGGCAAGGTGAATGCAAAGCGCCACCATTCTGCTTTGGTAGCATCAGTAGCATTACTCTGGATTTAGAGACCAGCATTTAGACCCAGTTTGAACTTTAGGAATTCAGAGGCATAAACAAAATGAATATTAAAAAAAAGACACAAAGGTGAAGATGGCTGTTGTAAAAGTAGGTCGCAATTATGGATCTATGCTCTCCTCTGAACACCCTTCTCTCTCCACAGATAGACGTGTAGTTAGGTCTATGTCTCTTCTCGTAGCTAGGTAGAGAGAGGAGTAAGATTTCCCTCTCGTTCACATAATCATGTTGTATACTCAATATAGATAAAGCGTTAGAAATACAGATGCTTCCCTGAGCGCACCATTCTGCACCAAATACCCATGAACCTACCTGCATATACAAACTATTTGTAGACTTCCTAGGGCATGTCTACACTGCAAATAAACACCTGCAGCTGGCCTGCATCCACTGATGCAGGCTTGCAGGGCTCGGGCGAAGGGGCTGTTTAATTGTGGTGCAAGACATTCAGGCTGGAGCCCGGGCTCTGGGACCCTGCGAGGAGGGAAGGTACCAGAGCTCCAGCTCCAGCCCGAGGCCAAATATTTACACTGCAATTTTACAGCCCCACAGCCTGAGCCCCACAAACTCTAGTCAGCTGATATAGGCCAGCCGCGGGTGTCTAACTGCAGTGTAGACATGCCCTCAGTGTCTAACTATAGTTCACCAAATGTCAGTGTATACTCCTGTATGGAACAATCCTGCACCACAGGACAGATCCAAGCCCACTTCAGTGGCTAGAAAGATTCTCACTCTTGTCAATGAACTTTAGATCAGGGCCCAGGTCTCTGTTTTTACCTAAAACTCATATACATACTTCGGCAGGGCCGGCTCCAGCATTTCTGCCGCCCCAAGCAAAAAAAAAAAAAAAAAGCCGCGATTGGCGGTGGCAGTTCAGCGGCAGGTCCTTCCCTCCTAGAGGGAGTGAGGGACTTGCCGCCCCAGAATTGCCACAGGTGCCGCCCCTCTCCCTTGGCCACCCCAAGCACCTGCTTGTTAAGCTGGTGCCTGGAGCCTGCCCTGGACCTCGGGATTTTATTTACCTGTAAATAGCCCCTTAGACACAGCTGAATGGTTTGTGGGGGAGAGGGAAGACCTTCAGCCGTTCGTTTTTAAGTCGATAAGTGTCTCTCATGCCCAAAGCATTAGCATTAGCATGGGGCAGATGCTGAGATCTTTCTGTCAGCCAGGAAGTACCAAGAGGATTCCCTGAAGGTGGTTTAAAACATATTTCTGTGCTGACTGACCCCTGGAGCCTGGCTCAGCCCAGAAATTGGTGCTTAGCATTTCAAATCGATGCCCCTTCACTTGCCCTGTGCAACATCTAGTTACTGGGCCTGTACGTTGGAACAAAGCCTGACACAGGCCAGACTGTGAAACTGTAATGTGCCCCGTGGTTATGGAGTATACCTGTCGACGTGTGAACGCTATCAATAGGAATGGCTGGGAAAAAGGACAGGGATGCAGATTGTAAATCCATTGGAGGAGGGAGGGACACAGTAGAAAAATGATAAATTGCTACAGTATTAGAGACTGAGCCCCCATATCAGGTAAAGTTGGCTAGGCCAGAGCTGAACTGCAGACGGGGATGCTGAGCTCTGCATTCTGCTAGCTGTGCTGGTGTGGTCCCCACTGGCCCTACTCTGGAAAGGGACTGTGATGGCGGAGAGCAATGCAATAGCAATAGCAATACTGCCCTGAGCTCTTATCTAGCACTGCTGAGCTTTAGCACTGAAAGCACTTTACAGGCCTGTGTGTCATTAACGCCATGTTGCAGCTGGGGAAGCTGAAGCCCAGAGAGGTGAAGTGACTTGCCCAGGGTCACCCAGCAGGTCAGTGGCAGAGCCAAAGTGGATGAAAGAGCATATAAAGGATTTGCTACGGGGGAAGGGAGAGAATGAGGTCACGGGGACCCCCTGAATAAACATAATGGACATAACTCCATAGTTCTAAAGCCAGCTCAGCTCCATTTCATACCGGCTCTCTCCTCTTCCTGCGCCACTAAGGACACCAGGATAAAAGGAAAACTTGTGCCTGAACTAGTCTGGCCTCTTCGCAGTAATGGTGTGTCCCTGCCCCCACACGTTGGCGTGCAGATTAGTGGCACTCGGAATAGACCAATGATTGAGTTAGTCCCATCAGGGCACAGCCCCATCTGTGGAGTGAAGCCCTGATGCTAGCTCAGTGACCCGGTCATTCCATCAAAGGCTTCCACAGCCACCTTTGACACAGCGGGGTATTATCGCGTAGGCCGACAAAGCCTAGGCCTAGGCCGGCAAATTTATAATAGCAGCATTTTTGTAATCGCGGCATCAGTGATGCCGCAATTCTACCAAGCATAGCGTGTATTGAAATCACCAATGATGGCGTGATGCCATTTACTAAACATACGCGTGAGAATCCTAAACATTAATAATATGACCGAAAGGAAGAAATTAAGCAGTTCTCAGTTTTGGATCCATGCGCGGTTCCCGCGCTATAAACAAAATCACGCTATACAGATGCGCGTTCAGGCGAGGGTCCGCTGTACTTGTAATTTTATTTATAATAAAACTTGTAAATGTTCAATTATTTTAATGATATTTAGATTCATTTTAGTTCAAACGAATTTGTAAAAAAACTAAAACAAGTTCAAATGGGGTCGGGGACGGCAATTATTTCAGGATCTAGGGGCGGCAAAATCATTAATCCGCCACTGCTTTGACATGGTCCTCCTTGCCCTTCCTGTGGGCCTTGATTGCCATGCAAGTGTTTATCTGCTATCGCAGAAAGAAATGGTCTTCCTGGAAATAACACCACTGCTGTCTCCAGCCACTGCAGATACCCAATGCTCTGCCACTACAAGGGTCCCCTCCCTTGTAGCCGGCTCCAGGAGACTTTCGCTTTCTCAATGCGGCCATTGTTTCTGCAGTTGCTTTTGGTTTGTCCCCAGAGAACATTTCACTCTCATATGATTTTTAGGAAGCTGACCCGAGGCAGAGAAAAGCCTCCTTTGTTTGTGACTCCGCTATCTGAGTCGTGGCCATGACTGATCCAGGGTTAGACGGGCTCTTTGGGATCCTGGGTTAGGGTGCGTTCTCCTCTGCTGGAGTTGGGCACTTCTGGGGAAGGTCGTTAGGGATGACACCGAACTGACCGGGAGCCAGCGCAGCCTCAAACCCATGATGGACCGAAGCAGTAGCACTTGCACATCCCCCTACAAGGGAGTGGGGGGTTAATGAGCAGAGCCAAATTCATCCTTGGTGTGACTCCACTGACTGCAGTAGTTACACCAGGGATGCACTGGACTGAGCAAGGCTATTGCTTTCTCTTGCATTTTTTCCCCCTTTGTTAATGAGATCGTCAGACGGTAGCCTGGGAGCTTGGGGACCAGTTGAGTGGTTTCTTCTTTGCATCAAGTGCCCCATATTTTGAGGCTCCTCTGTTGCTGGTTTGCTGCATGTCTCTCCAGGCAGCTTTGTAACGTGGAGGCCAGTTGCCAGCTGGCTTTTGCAAGTTTGGGGAAGCTGGTTTGCTCTGTGCTACAGAAATGGTGGGGTCTGGCTTGGTGTTTTTAACTGCCCTGGGAGTCCTAGAAGCAGGACAGTCATGACATAACCAGAGGTGGCCATGGGGTTAGGTTAAGTAGGCAGCCCCTAAAGCACCCCCTAGAGGCATAGCACTGGTAGAACTTTCCATCAATAGGCCAGCCTCCAAATTCTCTGTTCTGGGGGCTGAGTTTGGACTTTCCTAGGTCCCTCCTCCACACGGGCTGGCCTGTTTCCGTTCAGTCAGGTGCAGTGGGTTCAAATACATCCTCAGCATCCATGGCCTTGGCATCTGCTAAAGGAAGGTGTAAAAACCCTCCAGCAGGAAGATGTGGGGTAATCTGCCCCCTACATTAAGGCACAGGATGAGAACACACAAGCCTATGCTGTCAAGCCAGCCTGGTGTCAGATAAAGGAGTTAAGTAAAAAACAGGCCTCTATTCAAGCCTAAAAACGATAACTGTCTATACACAAATGCAAGAAGTTAAAGGCATAACCAGGTGAAATAGAATGGTTTGTGATGGATGAGGCCCTTGATATACTAGGCATTACGGAAATTAAGGGAATGACAGAAACCAGTGGACTAGCGTAAGACCAGTGGGTTACAAATGTACAGAAAAGACAGAGGAGACTGAAGAGGCGGAGCAGTAGTGCTGCATCTAACAGATTCCATAGGATCTAACCAGATAAAAATTCTGAGTGGAAAAGAGACTCTACAGATACAAATCCCAACTATAAGAATGTAAAAATATGAGTGGGGCTGCTTTGCTAGCCTCCAGACCGAGAAAAGGAAATTGAGGGCACAGTGTTGAGAGAGATCAAAGAGCCAGCGAAAGCTAACACAATGATAACAATGGGGACTTCAATTACTCACATATGAACTGTCATATGGCACAACAGGTCAAAGTTTAGAAAAACAATTTCTTGACACTTTAAGTGAATGCTTCCTGGAACAGCTAGTTCTAGAGCCCACATGAGGAGATGCTATTCTTGACTTCGTCCGAACACACCAGAGCTAATCCAAGAAGTGACAGTAGCGGAGCCAATAAGTAATAGTGACTGCAATATAATTAGGTGCAACGTCCTAGGGACACAGGGATGCTAAACTTTAGAAAGGAAGGTTTCAATAAAATGAGATGCTTGATCTGAAAGATCCAAAAGCTAAAAGTAAAGGATGTTAAATCCTTAAAGATGACATGGATGGTACCTAAAAAAACAATACTAGAGTCACAGAAGACATGCATATTACTGAACAAAACGGGAGCCAGGGAAGCAAGGAGAAAACCATTAGGGCAAAATGGTAAGGTTTGAAAGGCTATTTGAGTTGAGCAGAAATCTTTTGAAATGTGGCCCTAGTGAAGCCAACAAACAGGAGCATACATTACAGCACGTAATAAGAAAGAGGGAAACTAGAAGGGCCTATATGGATTTCGAAGAGCAAACATCTTAAGGTGTAAAAACAAACAAGAGCTTCGTCAAGTGTATCAGAAGCAGCAAGCCTGCAAAAGAATCATCACCCAGGAATTCAGGGAGCAACTGGGGAACATACGGAGGACAGTGCTGAGAAGCTAACTGATTTCTTTGCATCAGCTGAATTCTTTGCACCAAAAATGCTGGACCAATTCCTAGCCTGGAACTGCTCTTTCCTGGTAGCTGGTAATAAAGATGAGATGCTGTCAGAGAACTGAGGGGACAGAAGAGAAGGGGCTGGAGCAAATTAATAATTTTAAAAGGAATAAGTCACCAGGTCCAGATGGTCCATTCAAGGGTTCTGAAGGAGCTGAAGTATGGAACAGCTGGGCTGCTAGTGAAGATAGGCGATCTCTTATTAAAAACAGTCACTGTTCCAGAGGATTGGACAGTAGCAAGCATTGTGGCTATATTTAAACAAGGCTCTAGAGGTGCTCTGAGGAATTATACAATAGTAAGCCTTACAGCTGTATCTGGCACTTTGGTTTGGATTAGCCTACATCCACCTACTGCACGGTTCTGACACATTCCTCTGAAGCAGGTGTAAGAACTGCTAGAAACATATTGGACTAGATGGACCATGGCTGGATGGATCCACTGTGATGAGTCCTATGTTCCTGTGTCCTATGAAGCAATCCTGCAGCAAGTGCAAAGCAATGTGGGAGGAGCTTGGAAACTAAAATGAGCAGAGGTGGGCTACCTCCTCTGGTGGGGATAGGGAAACACATAGAGAGCCAAGTGGGCTGCTGAGCTGGGTGGGAAGGAGGCAGGCAACAAGGAAGGGTAGATCCCATTATCCCCTGGGGTCAACACTGCTGCTGGCACTGGGATGAATTATAGAGCAGTCAGTCTGACTTCAATACCTGGAAAGATACTGGAACAAATGATTAAATAATCAGCTTGTAAGCACCGGGAGGGATAACAGCATTATAAGGAACAGCCAGCATGGGTTTGTCAAGAACAGATCATACCAAACAAACCAAATTTCCTTGTATGGCAGAGTTACTGGCCTAGTGGCTGGGGGGAGTAGTGGATGTGATATAGTTTGATTTTAGTAAGGCTTTTGACACAGTCCCACATGACATTCTCATAAAGTAAACTAGGAAAATGTGATCTAGATGAAATTACTATAAAGTGGATGCACAATGGTTGAAAGACTATACTCAAAGAGTAGTTATTAGTGGTTCACTGTCAAGCTGGGTGGGACGGGGGACGTAGCTGGTGTGGTCCCACAGGAATCAGTCTTGGGTCTGGTACTATTCAATATTCTCATTAATGACTTGCATGCTTATAAAATTTGCAGATGACACCAACGTGGGAGGAGTTGCAAGCACTTTGAGGACAGGATTAAAATTCAAAAGGACCTTGATAAATTGGAAATTTGGTCCGAAATCGACAAGATGAAATTCAGTAAAGACAAGTACAAAGTACTTCACTTGGGAAGGAAAAAATCAAATGCACAACTACAAAATGGGGACTAACTGGCTAGTTGGTGGTACTGCTGAAAAGGATCTGGGGATTATGGTGAATGACAAATTGAATATGAGTCAAAACTGCAATGCAGCTGCGAAAAAGGCTAATATCATTCAGAGGTGTGTTAGCAAGAGGGTCATATGTAAGACACAAGAGGTACTGGTAATTGTCCTGCTCTGCTTGGTACTGGTGAGGCCTCGGCTGGAGTACTGTGTCCAATTCCGGATACCACACTTTAGGAAAGATGTGGACAAACTGGAGAGAGTTCAGAGAAGAGCAACAAAAATGATAAAAGGTTTAGAAAACCTGAGCTATGAGGAAAGGTTAAAAAACTGGGCATGTTTAGTCTTGAGAAAAGAAGACTGGGCAGTGGGGGCGGGGACAGGATATCAGTCCTCAAAGACGTTAAGGGCTATTATGAAGAGGACAGTGATCAATTGTTGTCCATGTCCAGTGAAGGTAGGATAAGAAGCAATGGGCTTAATATGCAGCAAGGGAGAATTAGGTTAGATATTAGGAAAGTCTTTCCAACTATAGGGGTAGTTAAGCTCTGGAATAGGCTTCTGAGGGAGGCTGTGGAAGCCACTTCATTGGAGGTTTCTAAAAACAGGTTGGACAAACACCTGTCAGGGATAGTCTAGGTTACTTTGTCCTGCCTCAGTGCAGGGGGCTGGATTTGATGACCGCTTGAGAGTCCTTCCAGCCCTACATTCTATGAGTCTATAAGCTGAGCACAAGATGCCAGCTGAACTCGGGGCCTCCTACAAAGCATGCTAAACAGCTACTGGCAAGTGTTTGGCTGATGAGTTTGGTAGCAGAAGGGGGCAGGTTTCCAGCAGGTTAGAGTTGGTGGCTGATACGACTCTCTTTAATCATCAGCGGGTCAAGTCTGGTTTGATGCTATTGAAAACCATTCATGATCATTGATGCCTTATTGATGCGTATGGGGCGTGATACCACCAGTATATTCCTAGAGAAAGCAAGAACGCCACATTAAATTTAATCACAGGAAACAAGCCATTCTCAAGGATGTGGGGAACATACCAAAAAACTTAACCCTTCTCCTGAAACAGACAGCCACACATCCCAGGCATGGAAGAACCTCGCTCAGTTCCGGCTGCCTAGTGGAAATGGCCCAGCCTATCTTCCGATGTGCAATCACGGTATATTCCCGCGCGGCCTGCCGACAGGAAGCAGAAGTTCCAGGCATGTTTGTACAGGCAAGGATGCTTCAGGGCTTGTGGAAACGTTAGCAAGATGTTTGGATAACATAACGGGTCAAGGCTCGAATGTAATCAGTGTCTCCGAGCTCCTGCACCAAAAGGAAGAGTGAATAATAAACAAGGGGAAATGGTTCTGCTGGGGAATTCTGCGCTCATGGGTGTGTTTGCTCTGTGGCCAGATGGAACTGGAAAGGGCTGTCCTATGGATTCAGTCCCTCTTCCCTCACTTTAGATACAGGCTCCCTCTGGAGCTGAGGCTCGGAAGCAGAATATTTGCCCAGAGGTAGACATGAGCGTGGAGTGGGGATATAGGGCTGGCCAGTATAATTGTTTTAACTGTGACAGCCATTCCAAAGTCCCCTCTGCTGACGGTGCCCTGAAATGCAGCTGCCTGGGTGTGGTGTGAGGCTATGAACCATGTGCTGTGTGCTTGAAGAGGAAATTCTAGCTAACAGAAACAATCCCGTGTTCCATAAAGGGCTGCTACACAGGGTTACTCTCCCAGCTTAGGGGGCTGTTTTGAAGCGGGGCACTTTATTCCAATGTTAGCCATAATCCAACACCCTCTCCCCCACAGGTTGTACAAGCCCTGCAGCTCCAGAGTCTTCCAGGCACACAAACTCTCCCTGACCACCCCCTGCTCCCCACAGCTGTGTCCCTCTGACTGCAACAGCACAGTGCAAAACCCTAAGGGACAGCACATAGGCAATATATAGCCCTGGCCTCCCAGCCAGTTCTTACACAAAAATACTCACATTTACAAGAACTCCAACACACATCTAACTAATGAGATAGGATCAGCAGCACCACACAGATAAACAGGACCTCCATTTCCGAGATCTCATCCAGAGAGCCCCAAAAAGCAACCCACATGGTGCTCTGGGCCTCAATCTCAGAGATTGCCTTGACCCAGTGGGATTTTTCCTGGTTGGGCATCCAGATATTGAACTCTCAGAGTGAATGGCATCTGAATCGAGGGCTGTGGATTGGCCTATTATAAGGAGAGGGATCACTGGTGAAATTTGGATCTGAGTTTGGATTTCCAGCACCCCAAAGTGTGGATCCAAGGATTTGGTCCCATCTCTACACATCAGGAAGCCATGATGAGCAGCCTGACACACTGCATCATGCGTGTCTCGCTCATTGCACATGGTGCACTCTCTTGGCCAGACCAGCAGGATGGAGGGAGAGCGGCCTCCTGGTGAGAGAAGAGGACTGGGAGTCCTCTGGGCTCTGTTCCTAGCTCTGCTCCCGACTTGCTGTGTGACCTCTGCAAGTCATGCCACGTCACTGTGCCTCAGTGTCCCCGTCTGTAAAACAGGCATAAACGTTGATTAGCAAGGGTGTGGTGAGTGAAGCAAAGCACTTTGCGATCATTGGATGGCTGGGTCGTGAGATGAGCAAAGGGCCGATGAGACAATGGCTCTGCCCCAGCACCGGCAGAGCTACCAGTCCCAGCGCATACTCCAGCTCCCCAGTTTAAAAGCCCATCTGAGTTTTGTCCTTTTAGAGATTTTTCCCTCCCTGCCTCCCGCCACCGTCACCCTCTTTTTATTTTTCAGCCAGCTCAGCCGGTTGTGTAGACACTGGGCTTGAGGTAGGGAACACGGTCCAGGCCCTGTCAAGCCAATTCCCACGTTAAAGGCTGAGAAGGAAACCGGGGAGCCAGGCTCCTACGTGGTGCTTCGCCTCAGAGCGTGGGGCCCAGCTTGGTCCCCTTCCTTCCTTTAATCCTGCCTCCACAGTGATTGCTGCTCTGCTCACTCCCTGCTAGTGTGAAAACAAACAGCCCTTGGGCTGCCCCCTGCTATCTCGCAGGCCCCAGAACGCTACCTTATCACTGTTATTACCATTATCGGCCACTCCCGAGGCCCAGCTGTGGGGGTTTGTGCTCCTTACTTCCCAAACACTACCTATATGTTTCCTCTGAGATAAAGAGCCTCTATATGCCGCTGGAAACCTGATGGAAACTTACTCTTAGCATAAAGAGGATGGCTCAGGGCTTGCCACAAGGTTTGTGGCTGCCCTGGGTAAACCTCTGACTCTTGCAGACACACTACACACCGTCATTGACGGAGGGGCAAGGATTGGGGAGAGTTTGTTTAACCAGACCCACTCGAATCACAATTAAACCTGGGACCGTTAGAGAGAAAAGCACAGCCCCCTACTGCTTGAGCTGCAGAACAAAATCTTGTAAGCAGGAAGCATTAACAGATTCAAACCTCTTACATGGACCAGCCACTAGAGGGACTTGCGGAGTTGGGGCCTATTCTACTGTTTGAGAGGAGGGAGATAGAACCAGGCCCCCATTGTCTAAAACTGATGGGGGACTCGACAGCCCCAGTGCAGGGAACCAAATCCCTAGGATCTGTCATGGTTCTCCTGGAACTAAGAAAATATGGACCTTTGCTCTCCCTTGTTCCTGCATGGGGTTTGGCTGCAGTGACAGCAGCCCTGCCTGGTAGCAGCCGCACTGGTTGCTCCAGTCAGAGATCTGATCGGGGGGAATTTGGTTGAGGATAAGATCAAGTTCCACAACCTTGGGGGAGGACTGTGAAAATGCCCCACTGAGGTCGTCCCCCCCCCGCATCACGCCTTGGTGAGCTGATGCAGCAGCCCTGGTAACTAGCCATGCTCATTCTGCTCCTCCTCTGAACCCTGGCAGCCCTGAGACAGACATGTCCGAAGCACAAGCTTCCACTCATCCAAACTCAGCCCCCTCCCCGCCCCTTCCAGGGGCGGTCACGGGCAAGACTCAGCAAAGAGCGAGATGGGGGCTAATTAACTGGTGTAGACTTGGGGAGTCATCCTGTTCCTGACCCCTTGGTGACTCTCACACCAAGTGACAAAGGGGCGGGGAGGGGGGAAAGAGAGAAGAGAAGTGAGGGGAACAAAGGGATGGAGGAGAAATGGAGAGAAAGAGGTGGGGGGAAGGGGAATAGGGACCGAAGGGGGGAGGAATAAAGAGGGAGATAGGGATGGGGAAGAGGGAGAGACTTGAAAGAAAGGAGCACGCTCCCCATTTGGCAGGGAAAAGATGGCCCTTCCTCTCCCCAGCCAACAGCCACCCTTCTCCTATTCCCGGCTGGGTGATTCTAAGGCCCCCTCCCCAGGTTCTCAGACTGGCCCCCTCACTGCGTGCCCGCGTGGTGGAAAGAGTTGGAGCTTCCTGCTCCCAAGCGACCCGGATGTCACACTACTTCCCTTCCCATCCTACCCCTGTGCCTTTCGGTCAGTTACCGCAGCTGCTCTCTGCTCGTAAAGCTCCGGCCAAGGCCCGGGCTCAGTTGGTGCCTATTTGTGTCCCTTATCTTTGAGGCTCCTCGCCTGCGGCTGTGGGGCCTGAGCACTGTTCCAGCCAAACTCCAGCCTTATCTTTGGAAACAACCCTCTGCTTAGCCCAGCTGCCTTGGGATCATTCCCTGTCTGTCCGCAAGGCTCTTGGCAGCTCTTAGCAGGGGCATCAAGGACTGTGTTGATGTTGGGTCCAACCTGTACCATTAGGGTGATTTTACTGAAGGTGTTTTTCCCACTGGGAAACCCTCCCCGTTCCCCCAATAACCTCCATACCTCAGCCGGGTCACAACTTCTTCTCTGTCTCCAAGAGCTAAAGAGTTCGATCCCAAATTTCCAGCTGGTATCTCTGCCCTCTGTTACCCAAGTCTTTAGTGGTTGTAGAATCACAGAACTGTAGGACTGGCAAGGACCTTGAGAGGTCTTCTAGTCCAGTCCCCGGCACTCAAGGCAGGACGAAATATTATTGATTATTACTGATTACCAATTAATCACTAATTGAAGAGCAGGGGACAGTAGAGTTTAGTCCCAGAATCAGGTACAACAGCATCAAGATTGTCAAGTTCAATATTGGGTCGGGAACGCCGATGTGCACAATGAAGAGACTCACCCTGAGGGCAAAGCAAACTATAAGCCATGTTATTAGCACAATTAGTAAAGACGCAAATGCTCCAAACCACATAAAAAGATCACAATAAATAATGAAATGCTAAGGTAACCGTTTGTACCATTCCTCACATCTACTCACACCCTTTCTTGGGGAGCTGGTGGTAACAGACAGAGGTCCTGTGCTGTCCCTAGCATGCCAACCAAGTCTGATGAGCCACATCCCTCCTTATGTGGTGGTCTGGCCTATTACAGGGCTGTCCTGAATATTCCTACAAATGCCCAGCCTGCCCTGTCCAAACCTAACTTCCTCACCCGAGTAATGTTGGGGTGTCCTTATCTTATAGGTTAGTATATTAATAATCTTATCATATACGTCAATTAGTTGATGAAGCAAGTTTGTGGTTAAGCGTTTGTCAACGTTTCTGTCCTAAAATATCCAAGCCAGTCCTGTGGTTACCTGGTACCATTGTGTACAGACTCTCCCCACAGATTTCCCCCTAAGTACAGTGTTCCCAGTTCCCCAAAACTCAGGGTCATGGTTAGGCTACTTATTTAAGATACAGTTCACAGGCCTCAAGGCCTTATGCTAGCTGCTTAAGGATATAGGTCTGTACGTTTCTTGCCTCACTGCTAAATAAAAACACTAAGCTAGCTCCATGGGTTACAGCGCCAGTTCTATAATCTGACTGAAGGAGAGGTACAACTCAGGGCTACGTCCCAGCCCTCTCTGAGCACTGGCTACTGGGTGGCATTGGGGCGACGTGGAAAAAGTAGATCTGTCACCGCCAGAGAGCGGCAGGTAGGTAGAAAAATAGGCACCAGGCTTTTAATACCATTGAGATTTTTGGACCTGATGAGAGTGTGAGGAAAACAAACATACAAGCAGCTATTTTGGTTAACCTTGTAAAACAAGGCTGATCTAATGGCAAAGGCAAAAGACTGGGAGTCAGGAGAGTTAGACTGTCCTCCCAACTCTCCCAGTGACTTTCTGGGTGACCTGGGACACAGCCCTTCATCTCTGTGTTGCTCAATTTCCACATCTGTTAAATGGGATAATACCACCCTATGGGAGGCTAGCTTGATTCATGGCTGTAAAGTGCTTTGCAATCCTGATATCAAAGATTCTAGTGAACGCGGCGTAGTCCAGTGCCTAGGATATTGGGTTTGCATTCTAGTTCCAGCTCTGCCACTGACGTATTGCATAGCCCTGGGCGAGTCACTTCTTCGCTCCATGCCTCAGTTTCTCCACCTGGAAACGGGGAATTCGTACGGACCCTCCTTTGAAAAACACTTTTGAGATCTGTGGATGAAAATCCTACACAAAGTGAAGTTTTGCCATTTAAACCACAGGGGCAGCTCCTCCTAACTGGGGACAAGAGGCATATACAGCAAGAGGGGGTGGGGGGGGGGAACTAGATGTTAGGGACAGACATTTGTCGTCTGTAGTCTGACCTCCCTTTATTTGGCTGGATCGTTTGCTACATTATTCTGTGCAGACCGTACTCATCTACAAACCAGGCTTAAAAATGTGATACTCCACCCTGCCTTGTAAGTGATCTAGCCTCCCCCCCCCCCCTCCACGGTGTGGGCCAGCAATGGCTGCATCCTTCACTGAGAGCGCTTGATCCTTGGGTAGGGGGTGCCTAACGCTATGCGGTTAGACGCTACCAGCTAATTCAGGAGGAACGTCGATGACCTTCGAAGTCTAGTCCTTGGCCAGGACCGGCTATGACACATGGGGAAGGAAATGATGGAAGCCCAGACATGGGTGTAATTTACAGCTAGCCTGGACAAGGCACCACGCCAATTGCTCATTGTCCTGAGCTTGAATGACCTATTTTCAGCTCCAATTCCCACCGGTCTCTGATGCAGTGAAAGCAATAGAAAAGGTGAGACACAGTCTATATTCTGGGGGGAAGTAGGGAGAAAATTAGCACCTGTTCCCCTGCAATGGTTAGTGTGGCTGGACCAGGGGGGCTGCTAGAGCATGCAGGGGGCTGCCAGGTTTAAGAATCAGGTGCTTTGAACACCAGGCCTGAAAAACAAGTCTTCAAATTCCAATCCCAAGGGACGATCCTGGGGGAGAACAGAGGGAAATAAATGCACACAGGGTTATTAACAGCAGCAGCAGATAGACTTTGCTTTATAGTTGCACAGTAGGATTCTCTGTCCATGAGTCACTAGATGGCAGCATAGGCCAGGATTGGAACAGAAAGGGAAGCGAGTCTTGTACAAACTGGGTCCATTAAACTGCAGATTAGGTTCTGAGAAGCAGCTGCTGTTCTAGCTTCCCTGGGGAGCTTAGATCCACGGCTAGGGGTGGTGGAAGGAATTCCACGGCAGATACACATGAACAGGAAGAATCTCAGAGTCACACTCAGTTCCATGGAAAAGTTCATTTTATAAATGCAGGCAAGATACTTACACATCTAAACAATGACTTACCTGGGCTTGCAACAGCAGTGCCCCAGGACACAGCTCCACCACTGTAATACATACACCTCCACTAAGTCTGCTACTGTGACCAGGTTAGGGCTGAGAGGGAGAGATGGGAACTTGTTACTCATGCATAGTACATTTAAATGATTGCACTGGCAACACCAGCTTTCTGCCTTTGGATGGCACAAAAGACCCATAGGTGAAAATGATCAAACCCCACAAGACACTGTACACATTGGATTGGCTGGGAAAAGGACACGGACAACTTCATTCAACCCCCAAATTAAGATTCTGTATGCACATGGTAGTAGAATGTATGGGGACAGGGGGAACAAGTCCATAGAATGAAACCCAGCACATGGGTACCAGAAAGTGAAAGCGACCTTAAGCACATTTGACACTGACCAGTCTAGTTTCACTGTCCAAGCTGAATGAAGGGTAGAAAGAGTAAACCGGCACATAGGGTGAAAAATTAGATATGAAGAAATGGGTCCAAGTTTAACTGTCTCCGGCTGAACAGAGAAGGACGTCGCTAAGTATGATTTTTAATTTGACAGTGGTTCCTTTCACATGGGTGTTATGCAACCTTTTTAGACACGGGGAAGTGATTATGGATGTATGGAAGGAACCTCTGCTTTACCAGCACTCCTCTTCCACACCCCACCAAGTCACAGGGAACTCAAGTAGTTGCTGATTCCCCCAAGAGCAACCCCTTCAGACTGTCAGGGGAATGGCAGCCTGCCCCCCCAGAGCCCAGTCAGCCCTCACAGTGGCCTTCCCTGCTCATATCCCAGCGTTAGAATATAAGTACGTATAACATCTTTGCCACTAGGCCCTACCTTAAAACAGGAGCAATGGCCTCTCAGCTGGTTCTTTGGGGGCAGGTTGGCAAACAAGTATCCTTCCTTTGACCTGACTTACCTAATTGTATTTTATAAGCCATTTTTGAGTTAAACTAAAAGACTTTAAAAAAAAAAATTACTCTTCACCACAAGGTAAATTTGTATCACACCATAAAACAAAGGGGAGGTTTTTGTTTGTGCAGTTTTAAAATATATTTTACAGAGACTATCTGGTAAAAGAATTGTGCTCATCCCCTGGTGGATAGTTTATTGGGGAACCTTCTACTTATTGTGGTCCCTAAAGTAGCTCTCGAACAAGTGTATATATCCATATAATATATACACACACCCTACAATATCTAGCAACAGGATTGTCTTTAACTAGGCTTTTTTTTTTTTCCTTCTTCTTCCAAATATGATCCTCATGTGCATGAAAACAGGTTTTCATAGTTTAAGAGGGTCACTTACTCCTGCTTATTTATTATGCACTTGAAATAGTTACCCTTCTCTCACTGTAATATCACTCATCTTGATTGCAACCGTAAGAGCTTGATGCTGAGTGGTGTAGACTCAGAGTAGATCTTCCTTCAATTCTTGTTAATAGCCTGAGGTAAGAGTCTGGTGCTAGAAAGCTCCAGGAGTCTGCCTGAAGAGATGCTGCACTGGTTTGACGGCAATAATACAGTTAAGCACCAAGTGGATATAAATGTGGTGCATCACATTTGGATGTTTCTGTGAACTACCTGACCAGGCTTTTGAATTGTCTCCAATATCTCCCTTCTTCAGGTCTTCCTTAACATATGCCTGGTGTTGGGATGAAAACTGGTTCTAATCTAGTTCTTGCTCCCAAGAAAGAAGTAGGGAGATGGCGGCTCCTCTCCAGGCAGACGATGCTACACATTTGATTTCCAGCCCTCTGCAGGATGCAGGCACCTTGGTGTGCTAGCGATGGTTCACAAGGTGAAAATTCCAACCCCCTTGCATGTACAGACCTTCAAATCTCTTGACTTGGTGTTTGGTGGTAGTGCACCAACTTGTGCACAGAGACAGATCCACATACAAGATTGCCCATGCTCTAGTTCAGGCCATGTTAAAAACAGGCCTAAAATTTCCACTCTCTTCCTAACCTGGCCTGCTGCTCCAGCATCTCTCCCCATTCTGCATTAAGAACGACTCTTTTAAAAGACATCTGAAACAGGGGCAGGTAGAAGGACTGAAACACGGATTCTCGGTTACTTAGTAGTCAAGAAGATACACTTAACTATTCAGCAAAAAGGGCTGTGAACTGTGGTTTTTCAGGTAGCACATCATGGCGTATGCTAACGTGGAGAGCAGAGAACCCAACCTTGCTGGTTTTTTGAAAGATACCCCATTGCTCTGCCAGGCTGACAATCAACATCCTTCCCACTGCATTTGTTGCAGAGCTCCTTCGGGGGGAACCTCCATTTCAGCCACTTTCCTGTGCTGGTGAAGAGTGGGCATCCCTGAAGACTGAAGTCTCATTTGTCTAAAGCTGGTGCATCCTGGCTACTGGGAATGCAGGTTTCCACCACTCACACGCACACTTACATGCCTCAAGCTGATTAGGAGGGATGAGACTCTGCCGGAGAAAGGCTGGGTCATCATTCATGCTCATTCCATTCCTGGCCTCGCTACTGTGACTGCCAATGTGGGCATAGTCTGAAAGATGGATATTTGTCCACTGGAATGGGGGCTGAGATCCATCAACTCATCCTCTTGCAATGAGGATACCCCTCCAGGGGAGAGAACTCCAGTTATTAGGAAGAGACAGGTAATACTTATGGGGATTAGATCGTTAGAAACATAGCTAGCTGGGTTTGCAATGACTGGGAGAACCACATGGTGACTTGCCTGCCTGGTGCAAAGGTTGTGGATCTCTTGAGACATCTAGATAGACTTGTGTAGTGCTGGGGAGGAGCTGGTGGTTATGGTACATGTAGGTACCAATGACATAAGGAAGGATAGGAGAGAGGTCCTGAAGGCCAAATTTAGGCTGCTAGGTAAGAGATTTTTGTAAAGGGAAATCAGGCCCCAGCAATCTACTAGAATTCTTTAAAGGGGTCAACAAACATGTGGACAAAGGGGATCCAGTGCAGTAACGCCTCATTTAAAGTTGTCCTGGTTAACGTGGTTTCGTTGTTATGTTGCTAATCAATTAGGGAACATGCTCGTTTAAAGTTGTGGAATGCTCCCTTCTAACGTCTGGCAGCCGCCTGCTTTGTCCACTGCTTGCAGGAAGAGCAGCCCGTTGCAGCTAGCTGGTGGGGGCTTGTAACCAGGGTGGACCAGCAGCCCCCCTAGCAATCAGCTTCCCGCTCCCCTAGGTTCCCTGTGCTGCAGCCACCCAGCAGGCTATCAACTGCCGGGCAGTTCAGCTGTTCCTCCCCCCACTGCCACGTGCTGCCTTAGAGCTGCTCCCAGAGACTCCTGCTTGCTATGCAGGCGGGGAAGGGGCGGGGGGAGGGGGGGCCTAATGTCCGGCTAATGTCCCCTGCTCCTGCACCCCGCTTACCCCTTCTCCATATAGAGCAGGGAGGGGATACCAATGGAGAGAGCCAGAGAGAGCCTGGGGCAGCAGCTGCTGTCTTAACTTCCTGATCCACTTAAAAAGACGATGCACTTAAGAGTGGGTCAGCTTACTTAAAGGGGCAGTGTGCATCTCTCTCTCCCCCACACAAGGTGTGTGTCTGCCTCTGTCTGCTATGCTGTCTCCCCTCCCTCGTGTTCGTGCTGCCTTGTGTGAGAGGCTACATTAACGTGTTAACCCTTGAGGGCTCAGCCCAGTGCTAGTTCATCATTTAGCAGCAAGGCATTCCCTGGGAAATATCCCTCCTTCTTCCACCCAGGGGCGGCTCCAGACACCAGTGCATCAAGCATGTGCCTGGGGCGGCAAGCTGCAGGGGGCGGCCTGCCGGTCGCTGTGAGAGCGGCAGTCAGGCTGCTTTTGGCGGCATGCCTGTGGGAGGTCCGCTGGTCCCGCAGCAATTTGGTGGTGGGGTACGCCGAAGGCGCAGGACCGACAGACCTCCCGCAGGCATGCCGCCAAAGGCTGCCACACTGCTGTACTCGGGGCGGCAAAATACATACAGCCGCCCCTGCTTCCACCCTCTAACTTCACAATCATCATAACAGTGAACAGCATTAAATTGTTTGTTTAAAACGTATACTGTATGTATATCTATATAATATATAGTTTTTTGTCTGGTGAAAAAAATTTCCCTGGAACCTAACCCCCCCCATTTACATTAATTCTTACGGGGAAATTGGATTCACTTAACATCGTTTTGCTTAAAGTTGCATTTTTCAGGAACATCACTACAACGTTAAACGCGGAGTTACTGTAGATAGAGCGTACTTAGATTTTCAGAAAGCCTTTGACAAAGTCCCTCACCAAAGGCTCTTAAGCAAAATAAGCTGTCATGGGGTAAGAGCAGGGGTGGGCAAACTTTTTGGGCTTAGGGCCACATCGGGGTTCTGAAACTGAATGGAGAGCCAGGTAGGGAAGGCTATGCCACCCCAAACAGCCTGGCCCCCGCCCCCATCCACCCCCTCAGAACTCCTGACCCATCCATCCCCCCTGCTTCTTGTCCCCTAACTGCCCCCTCCCAGGACCCCCCCGCCCCTCCAAGATCACACCCCCTATCCAACCACCCCTGCTCCCTGTCCCCTGACCCCTATCCACACCCCCACACCCTGACAGGCCGCCCAGAACTCCCACGCCTATCCAACCCCCCCGTTCCCTGACCACCCCCCCCGACCCTCTGCCCCTTATCCAGCCCCCCCTGCTCCCTGCCCCCTTACAATGCCGCTCAGAGCACCAGGACTGGCAGACGCGCCGCCCGGCAGGAGCTTGCAGCCCCGCCACCCAGAGTGCTGGTAAAAGATAAGAAACAAAGGGTAGGAATAAATGGTCAGTTTTCAGAATGGAGAATTAAATAGTGATGGCCCCCAGGGGTCTGTTCTGGGCCCAGTCCTATTCAACATATACATAAATGATCTGGAAAAAGGGGTAAACAGTGAGGTGCCAAAATTTGCAGAGGATACAAAATTGCTCAAGATAATTAAGGCCCAGGCAGACTGTGAAGAGCTACAAAAGGATTTCTCAAAACTGGGTGACTGGGCAACAAAATGGCAGATTAAATTCAATGTTGAATTTAATAGGCATGAAATTAATAGGCAGCAGGTTTAAAACAAACAAAAGGAAGTATTTTTTTTCATACAATGCACAGTCAACCTGTGGAACTCCTTGCCAGAGGAGGTTGTGAAGGCCAAGACTATAACAGGGCTCAAAAATGAACTAGATAAATTCATGGACGATAGATCCATCAATGGCTATTGGCCAGGGATGGTGTCCCTAGCCTCTGTTTGCCGGAAGCTTGGAATGGGCAACAGGGGATGGATCACTTGGTGATTACCTGTTCTGTTCATTCCCTCTGGGGCACCTGGCATTGGCCACTGTTGGAAGACAGGATACTGTGCTAGATGGATCTTTGGTCTGACCCAGTAGGGCCGTTCTTATGTTCTTATAGACCTTTGTAAAGCATCCAGATGGTAATGACTCATAGTCCCCCAACTAGGCTGGATTTAAAACTGTTGACCTGAAGGGCCACAGCCAACACACTGAGCCATCCAGTCCCTCCCTTGTTTTCTGCTCTTGAGCTAATAGCAATAAGACTACTTTGCTCTAAGTAGCACCTTCCAGAGGAACCCAAAAGTAATACAGGAACATTGAGCCTCACACCAACCCTATAAGGCATTATGCCCATTTTACAGCTGTCCCAGGGCTCTAGCAGGAGAAGAAAAGGAATGAATATTTAATCTGTAGTACGATGCTGGAATTAACACTATGGCCCCATGAAGATGTGTGGGGAGTTAACATCTGGCAAACAACCGCCATTGCTTTTCGATCTTCAACTCATTCTGTGCCATTTGTCTGTTTCTCTAAGAATCCCAGGAAACTACCAGTCTATTCCCCCTATGTAATGTTAGTGCTTAGATTTGCAGACAGTTGCTCTAGTGCAGTGGTTCTCAAACTAGGGCCGCCGCTTGTTCAGGGAAAGCCCCTGGCGGGCCGGGCCGGCTTGTTTACCTGCCGCGCCTGCAGGTTCGGCCAATCGCGGCTCCCACTGGCGCCCCTTCCTGCAGCCTCCATTGGCCTGGAGCAGCGAACCATGGCCAGTAGGAGCCGCAATCAGCTGAACCTGGGGATGCAGCAGGTAAACAAACCGGCCGGGCCCACCAGGGGCTTTCCCTGAACAAGCGGCGCCCTAGTTTGAGAACCACTGCTCTAGTGGATGGCTTTTTTTTTTTTAAACTGCTCAGCTTGCTGACAATCAAGAAGAGTACGAATCTCCCCTCCAGTAACGCCAAACTTAGTGCACATGTCCATTCCCCCGTGTGCAAGTATCAAAAGGGATTCTGGGCATTGAGTTCCAGAGACTCGGAGGAATGGTTGAGTGATTAGAGTGCTAGCTTGGGACTTATGAGACCAGGTTCAATTCCTTGCTCTGCCATAGGCTGTGTGACCTTGGGCAAGTAATTTAGCCTCTCTGGGTATGTGTATGCTGCAGCTGGGAGTGAGCTGCCCAGCCCTGGTAGTCAGACTCACTAAATAGCGGTGCAGGTGTGGCAGCTCAGACTCTCAAGCCTACGGAGTTGGATGGGCTTTAGAGCCCAAGCTACATCATTGATACAACTATTTTTAGCATGATCCCCACTAGTGCAAGTCTGTCTATCCAGGCTAGGGGGCTCACTTTGAGCTGCAGTATGGACGTACCCTCTTTGCTTCAGTTCCCCAGCTGTAAAATGGGGATAATAGTACCTCCCTACTTCACAAGGGTGTTGTGAGGATAAATACACTAAAGATTGTGGGGTATCCTATCACCATAATGGGGGCCAGATAAATACAGATGGCTAGACAGAGGGAAATGGCCAAGACTCCACACACATTGGTGGTGGTTCTTCCTGTGTGATAGCCCACCCTGTGTGTCTCTGATTACAGGGTGGTGTCCAGTTTGGGGACTTCTGGAGAACTTGACTTGAATTCTACGTGGTTATGAAATGTCTCAGTGCATTACAATAGGCCCTCTCACCATTTCCCTGTCTTCAGTCACCCACACTACCTTTGAAAACAACCAAACCACAAACAGTTAATAGCTGAGGTCTTTATTTAAATTTTTTTATATACAGTAAAAGTGTCGCAGATAATCTGTGACGATCAGACAAGACATATGTAAATCTCTCTCAACAATTAGCAGCTTAAGATCTATAAACTACAGTGTTACGTTCACAAGTGTCATTTCTGTACTTTTCAGACCGTGCAAGTGAGTTTTTCTGTTTTTGTTTATTTTTTTTACACTTAAAAAACACACTTACAGCTAAGTCAATTGCCTACTACGATACCACCTGGCATACACAACACAGACACACGTAGGGTTTTTAACTCTAGCCACATTCAGAATTCACTTAAAACTGGCAAAGCCATCCAATCTCAACACAGATCCCTTCATAGCTTGGCTTCTTCTGTTATAATGCTGCTTTTTGTTTAATATTTTAAAAATGCATATTTTTCAAAGCTGAAAGACAGTCTCTCTTCTGGCCCAGTGCAACAATGTACAGAACTCACCATTTAATCTGATCAGATCTTAAGTATTCACTAGATTGGAATAAACCAATAAAGTAATTGCTGTGAACATGCTCAGCATAATTAAATTAATGAAGCTCAAGGGAAGGAGAATTTTGTAAACCTGTCTAAAAATGGAATTTTTTTTTTTTTTTTAAACACGAGACAGGAGATGGGGGAGCAGGTGAACTTCATTTGAACCATGGAATATCATTTAACAGTTACTTCTTTTTGAACTAATGCAGATTATAGTCTCTCCTTCCTTATATGCCCCCGTGATATGTGCTAAACATATCTAAGCAATTTCAGAATTGTTTCGATTCTCAACATGAAACGTTCTGCAACTCAAAGAGATGGTCACACAAGTTTACATACATAGGGAAGGATGATAAAAGGTTCACATGCACACACACCCATGGAAGATACTGTCTTCTACAAGTCATCCAGGAATGCTTCACCTTAAAGAGAATGAACACAACCCACATACAAGGAAAAGGAGCTTTAAAGCTAGAATCACATTTCCAACAATATAATCATTGTTAAACTATTAGAAGTCATCACAGAACTTCCGATTGAAGGGGGAGGAAATAAACCAAACATTCTGCTAATGAAAGGCAAAAAAACCCTCACATTAGTCCTGTTAGAATATTAAAAAATAAAAATGGATGCAGCATCACATATGGCATTAACTGCAGACAACTTTTTGGAATGGAAAACTGTTGGAGAGAGACACACAGACAGACAACATTGTCCAGGACCAAGTAAATGGCCTTCACAAAACAGTTTTGGGGTGAACGTTCCATTACTTCTGGCAAATTGCTTCTTTACTAAAGAAGATTAAACACAACACCCAGAGACTGTAACTGAAGGTAGGGTACCTAGCAGAAAACAGGCAAATACTTCCTTCAGACATTACCAGGATGTGGGATAAATGAGTGTAAAGATCGGCTGGCTTTTAATTCATTTCCAAGTTTGTTCATGCACTAAACCAACTGTAAACTTTTATAGTGTGACCTAAACTATAAAGAGGTGCAAAAACTGGGCTTCAGAAATATTGAGGCAACAAAGCTCTTAGATCATGTGTCAAGGGTTTATTACTCTGATCTCCCTACTTTGTTTCTGAGGAAACCTAACAGGAACAGAGTATTTTTATATGGGTGGATGAAAATTACAGATCTAATTTAGTCAGACAAGGGCATTAAACCCCACTGAGTTTTGCCGTAGCTGGCAACTGTCATCTGTTAAGGGAATTGTTTATATATACCTGCTCTCTCTCTGCAACTTTTGTGGAAATAGAAATGATTATTTTTGGCTTGAGTCAGTTGCAACTGGCAACTTGTTTTTAACAAAGACAGTAGTGGATTAGTGCACAGTGACAAAGTGAGGTGTGCTGGAATTGTCACAGGGTA
This sequence comes from Trachemys scripta elegans, assembly GCF_013100865.1. Taxonomy (NCBI): domain Eukaryota; kingdom Metazoa; phylum Chordata; order Testudines; family Emydidae; genus Trachemys; species Trachemys scripta. Next base: position 18,812,440 of record NC_048304.1, read on the forward strand.
CCTGAGTTTAAAGACAGAAGTGTGGCTAAAAGGTGACAAACAATCTCTGAAGGAGGAACAAGGATGGCTGGGCAGCAGAGAACTTTCCTCTCCTGGCTGGCAGTGATCAGAGTATTAGGACCTTCTTCCCAGCAGAGAGGGAGGTGCTAACCTAGATCTGGGGAATTTCCTGGGGCTTAGGGTAGGCACAATAGCATGAATTCCTATACTTGCTATTACATATCATTTTAAGTCACTTGGCCATAATTTGGTTCCTACATAGAATTTAGGCCAAGGGAGAAGGAGAACAACAAGTCTGATTAAATACTGCAAACCATGTGAAAGAATCCACGAGTCTTATTTGTGCTCAAGGACTTTCACTGGAACTAAAAACGACTTTTTCCAGTGGAAACAGATACTGAGCCAGATTTTTTTTTAAAAAATCCTTCAATATGAAAACTTGCCAGTAACAACAGATCACTGGGAAAAGATGTTGCTGTGACTTGAGTCATATTTGTAACTGACATTTCCTCTAGTGCTTTGACAACGGAACTGTATTAAGTCCTTGCCTTCACGGCTGCAGGAAAGGGGGCTCTATGTGGCAGGCTACATGGATACACAGCGTACAAAGAAGTTCTAAACATAAAGACAATGATCTTACCACAGTCTAATGGGATGACAACTTTGGTTTCAGTTATCAGAGGTGCATTTAAAAATAAATTATCAGGGATAATATGAGAGGATCAGTTGTTTAAATGAACTATCCCTTTAATAGTTACTCTCTCTTTAAGAATCTGTCTTTCCCCAAAAAGGGATGAGGAGAAATTCCTTGTTCTAAGGAAAACATTCTGAGGCCAGGTGGACAGATTTGGGAATGAGAAATCTAACACCCCATGCCTCTCTCACACCCACAAAAGGAACAGGAAAAAAATTGCATGACAAAAATGTGCGGAGAAGGAGGAAGTTATCATGATGCTGCATCTGCAAGCCCAGGAGGACAGTTAAATGGCATGGGAATAGATCTTCCTTCCTCAGACCGGTGTCAAGAGGATACTACTTTCCGTCCTCCTCAAAACTGTTTCAGGACAAGACTGCTCACACTTAATTATTCACGCAATTCTTCATTTAAAAAACATCACTTCTTTATTAAAGAGGAAAATAATGACCCTCCCAACCCCTTCCAAAAAAACCCCCAATAATAATAATAATAATAATTATAATAAAAAATCCTATTATAGAAACAATAAGGAAGCACTGAGAGTTTGAGTATTACACTCTTCAAGTATGCTGTTCGGATTTTTTTTAAATCTGTGAATATACATATATAAAAAAAACCTTAAAAGTGCGACCAAGGGCTTTTGCTTAAAGATAAGTATTTAAAGGGCTACTTCAAAATACTGTAGTATGACTGTGCAGTTACTGTGTGTACAGCATGACGCTTCCACTTTGTATGCTTAGCAAGACTTAACAGGCCTCCTAGAAAATTATTGTATGTCAGGTCAGCACAAATGGCCGACCCAGAAGCTGAGTTGGGGGAGATCCGTGCGTTGTTTTTTCTCTCATTAAGGAAAAAAACAAGCCACCCTGAATCCATACATTCGGACATGGAATGTGAGCAGGCTTCACAGTAAACATTAGCGTTACAGATTCGCTGTGGTACCATTGTACAAGGCTGTGCACACTAGCTTAATCTTTGCTATTTTTAAGCTAACCACGTTCTCCTCTTCCTAACAGGTTTAGTACTGTAGTTCAAGCCATAATTTAAATTGCCCATTGGTGTGCTCCAAATTTTTATTTTATTCTTTTGTACACTTAAAGAATCTTAAGATTTGCATCCAAAGAGAACCATGCTACATAAAAATTATCCAGGATTCTTGCCAAAAAGAGTTCTTGAATAAAATCTAAAAAATACTATTGCAATGCATCTCGCAGAGAAAAATGTTATTCTAAATGTAAACAAATTCACTCGGACACTTTAAAATTTCAGCGGAAGAGTTGCTGACTAATCTTTGCTGCGCTCACTTGCCCGTGAGCGCCAGGGTAGGTGGGTCAGTGGGGCGATGCAGCTGATTCCTTGCGCCATCATCTGGGGGGCGACAAGAATCGTTCCAAGTAGCCAGCGACGGCGTCCCAGTGCTTCCACATAAAGGCAATGAAAACCACCACAAATAAAGTGCTGAACGTCCTGTTGCGAGTTTTCATGAGGGGGACAACGCAGTTGGCCACGGTAGAGACGAAGACTAGGAGAACAGCCATGACCGCCAGAAGGATGTTGATGAATTTACCCAGCAGGTTTCTGGCAGTGGCATTTTCCAGGCCCTCCAGCTGCACCACTTGTTGCTGTTGCTGCTGAAGTTCCATCTTGGAGATCCTGGTCTGACAGGCTTCTAGCGCCTCCTGTTGGGAAGAATGGAATGGTTATGTTTTCAGTGTTCACATGGTGAATCACAGTGGTACTTAAAGACTAATTGGTGCCTACTGTCATGTGGCTACATTCTTTGGGTCCTGCTCACCTGCTGCAGGATATGAGTCACTCAAACTGATTTCATATCCTGCAGCAGGAGCAGAGGAACCCCGGGCCATTTCTCATGATTTATGAGTGTCCCTCATTAAGTAGGAACTGCAGGTTGTAGCAAAATACCTGATTCTGATCTCATTTATGAGTGTTTCTCCACTGACTGCTCCATTGACTTTAAATTCTTGATTTACTGTGGTTTTCACGTGTGTGACAGGCTAGGGGTTATATCTGCTTCCTCAAATTGATTTTGTGGAAAAAACCCACCAAGTTTTATTTCAGCCTCCCTTTTGAGTGTTAACTTGTGTTTCACTGTATATTGGAACAGTTTTATTAGACTGCATCATCCCTCTTGTGTTGGAGGAACCTGACACGTAGCTGTCTAACCCTGAATGAAGACCATCAACAATTGAATAAGCTTCCCATATTAGGATGATGGAGGCTCTCCTCCGCTTACTGTTAATGAACCTCTAAGCAATCCCACAGAGGGTGGGAGAATGGAAAAACTCACCAGAAGGACCACGAGGTGTTAGAAACTGGTTTCAAAAAAAAAGAGACTCTCTCTGCCAGAATGAGTAAGGTTGGCTGGGAGGGATCTGGACCCCTGCAGGACACTGACCAAAATCCAAATGATATTCAGGAATGGCAAGGACACTGGATGGAGGGTCTTGTGTTCAGGTGTTTGTTACTCTTCCACAGATCTGTAAATCACATGTACCTCCTAATAATGAAGTGTGTGGGTATTTAAGAAGCTACTTTGCAAAGCCCATCTGGTATTTCCTGTAACCGTCACCTAGATCCCAATGAATTAAACTATGAACCAGAGCGCTCGTGTGGGTTGGGTCTAATACCCCAGCCTGGTGACTGCTCACCAGAGGAAATTCAACCAGGGTTGTAACAGAGGCAAAAGCATTTTCCACCTCTTCAGTGCTATCAGACATTTTAGAAACAAAACCAGATTCTGCTTAGAGAAATCAAAGATGGGAGCTTTTCAATTTTTTATTCCTCTGTTCTAATGCCATTTGGGTCAGTAGGTACCATCTGACAGCATCCTATGCAAAATGAGTGTGTGGCACTCATTGTGTTACCTTGGTCGGCAATCTCAGAGATATGTAGGACTGAATGGGCTATGGAAACTGAATTATCCCCTCTTGTTCCTAGAGATAATCCCTTCGCGTAAGAGACTCTTGCGTTACTTCTGCCTTTACTTTGCCTGTTTTGGAGCGAGAGGGCTGTTGTCCAGAGCCCAATGTCCAGGGCTGTTAATCTAGCTCCTTTTACCAACATTTTCTAAAATATTGTCTCGGATTCTTCCTCCTTTTCCCCAGTGGCCATCATTCTCACAACCCTGAGGAACCCCTCATTTGAACTGAGCAGCACTCAGAGATAATCCCTAATTGGCTTGGGGAGCCACTTCTGAGCAATCTTATTTCCACTACGATAAATCCGAACTCAGGTATCCTACACTGTGCTGCAGACTACAGAGCAACCATTAGGCCAGAGTCCAGGGAGAAACAGGTTCTATCTACCACTTCATTATTTTTAAAATTAGATTTCAGTACCCTATTATGAGAAGTTGTACATTGATTTCCTATTTAGCCAAATGAACTCTCTCTCCCAACTGTGTCATGTCACCACCCTGCCTAAATCTGGTGTGCTGAAGAATGCAGCACTGGCTAGTGGGTGGATCACAGGACTGAGAGCCAGGATTTCCTGAATTATAGTCTCTGTTCTGTCACTTCAGGCAAGTTACTCACAGTTTCCTCATCTGAAAAATAGGACTAAGATTTACCTCTCTCACAGCAGCATTGAGGATTAAGTCATGTTTACAAAGTGCCTCATCAACATGGAAAATGTACATCAGAAATGCTGAATCATGAAACTGAGGTTAAGGAAAAGGCTACTGATGAATCCCACCTCATTTTAAGCTTCCTGTCCTACTCTTTTCTCCTGCCTGGGTAAATTTGAGAGAGGTGTACAGCCGGGTCCCTGTAGCACATTTAAAAGTGAAAATCTGATATTTGATAGGGTAAAGGCCATGGTACCACTGTCCCCAGACATTTATTTATTTTAGCTTTACTCTAGAAAGGTCATTGTTACTTGTTACATTTCTGCACTATTGCGTAAAACTCTTGATATTGCTGTGGAGGTCAACTTATCGAGGGCTTCCCAGAGGTTACATAATTGGAAAGCAATAGGCAAAACTGATTCAACCAATCGTACAGTTGGGTCAACAAATGTAGCCCAAAAGAAATCACTGCCCCTGTCTGGTGGAACTAGCTTGTAAGACTCATCTGTGCAAAGGACAGACTGCACTTTGACCTAAAATTCTCCTCACACACAAAAAATATCCCAAGTCCTTTCCTCAAAACTGAGAAGCCTGTTTAAACCAACAATGTGAATTTAAAATAGCTTAGAGCTTATTTCTAAATGGGCCTTTGTAAGGCTTAGCTAAAGCCCAGGTACTTTCCCAGATCACTTGACTTTTGTCTGCAGAAGCTCCTCCAACTCTATAAATCCCGTTTCCACAGGCTACTGGACTCTAGATACTTCACATACTGAAAGAAACTTCTCTTGCAAACACATCCTTATTTGGGCATGAAAAACAGAATGGATTTTTTTCCTGACTGAACACAATGGATACAGAAAGCCAGCCACTGTTTTCCCTTCAATATCTGTGCTGATTGCTCAAAAATTAGTGACACACCCTAGAGCAGTCTACTGGGAACACTACCATAAAAACTTCCTGCTCATGTCTCTGCCCACTGGTTTCCAATACATGTGCAAATACTTGTATTATGGCCACCGCCAAAAATGGGAGCACGTTCCCACTGGGCCATAACCTAAAAAATCCCATGATGGGGCAGGTTCCTCTGAACATGGATACATGAACAGTCATGCATATATAGTTGGCAAATACACAATGACTTCCCCTGCATCAAGGCTGTTAGAGAATTTTGAGAGCTAAAGGTAGATTAAGGTGCTCTTGAAAGCTCAAGGTGCATGACTCTCCCATTAGCCTTTGTTATACTGCTATTAAAACACACACATATGGAACCAAGAACATTTTGGAAAACTAGGGAAATAGGGGGGAGGGATAGCTCAGTGGTTTGAGCATTGGCTTGCTAAACCCAGGGTTGTGAGCTCAATCCTTGAGGGGACCACTTAGGGATCTGGGGCAAAATCAGTACTTGGTCCTGCTAGTGAAGGCAGGGGGCTGGACTCGACTCGACGACCCTTCAGGGTCCTTTCCAGTTCTATGAGATAGATATATCTCCATATATATAGCCATTGCTACTGCGTGCTTGAGTATTCTGAAGTGGAAGCAGGAACTTGCTAAGCCCAGCCTCTCACCAACCTGGATGTCTCGAGCTCGCTCATAGGACTGATAAGCTATTTTCTCTTCCATGCTGGCCAACTCTTGCTTTAGATTAAGGATCTCATTCTGGTGGAGCTCTGTCAGGTCATTTAGCTGCTCTTCTAGTCGTTCACATCTAGAAGTGAGAAACGTAGGGGAGTTATTTTAGTGAGAACACAAAGGTAAAATTACACCAACAAGAATCAAGAGATGAATCGTGGAGATTTTCCTTGAAAATCAGCATGGCTGATATTAAATTATTTACCTTTTCCTTGCCCCTTCACTCTGTGGATCTCAGAGTGATTTCGGACAACAAACTATGCCTCCTCACTGTGAGATAGGTAAATCTTGCCCATGAGGTAGGCAAACAGCCCTATTTCAAAGAGGGAGAAACAGGCACAGAGAGACTAAATGACTTTCCCAAGGTTACAAAGGAAGTTAAGGACAGATGTGGAAATAGAATTCAGAACTCCTTAGTCTCAGTCTTGTGTTTTAATCACCAATCACCCTCCATACAACACTAACACACAGTTTCTCCCCCCACCTCGCCCCGTTATACTCAGTGAAGCAATGTGGAGGATAACAACTCAGTAATTAATAAGACTGATGTCTAAGTCAGAGAATGTGATGGTCTTGTTTGGCATTACATCACTACATGTAAGATCACATGGATAGATTTTTTTCTGAGAGTGATTCTGTCTGATTGGCAAAATTACCATGTTCTATTATTTATGAGAAGAACATGTAAATCAGTAGCTTGTCGACTCATTTTTTAAGATTTCCAGTTGCAAGCGGACTGCAAGTGATTCCCATTTCGGGGACAAAGGTTTGAAATGTGAGTTATTCTAAAGGTGAAAAAAGTCTCTTCTATTAGCAAAACATGCAGTAATTGTGCAGCACTAATCCCACAATGCAATTGTAACCTATCAAATGTGAAGTATTTTGCATTTATATATAGCCCTTTCATTTGAAGATTTCAAAGTGCTTTACAAGCAATTAGGTTTCAATATCCTCTGTGAATTTAGTTAAAATATTCACATACTTTCTGAAGAGTAAACTGAAGAACAGAGAACAAGGACCCAGAAATCCTAAATCATAGGCACTGTTTAGACTGGCCTTTTTTCCCCTCTAAAGTTTCCCTCCATTACTACCACTGGTTCAACTGCATGAGTGGTAGCTATTGTGAGAACACTCACAATGCAACATAAAACTTCTGCTCTCCTTTTAGAGTTAATATTTGATGGTTCACTAACAAATAGTGGCTGACTGACTCACAGGCTTCTGACTCTATGAACCTGAGATACCTTTAGCATTAATTTTTTGCAATGAAAAGAACAAAACTCAGAAGATGTTTGTTACCTCAAATAGTGGGGCTTTACTTAAAGACCTGACTTTTTAAGGTACACCTCTACCCCGATATAACGCTGTCCTCGGGAGCCAAAAATTCTTACTGCGTTATAGGTGAAACCGCGTTATATCCAACTTGCTTTGATCCGCCGGAGTGCGCAGCACCGCCCCCCCGGAGCGCTGCTTTACTGCGTTATATTCAAATTCATGTTATACTGGGTCGCGTTATATCGGGGTAGAGGTGTAGTTTGTGGTTGAAACAGACAGCTTTGGTACCTGAGAGTCTCAAACAATGACAATCATACATGGTCAACCAGTTGGGATGCAAGAGCACATCACTGACTGATGCTGCTCATTCTGAAAAAAGTTCCCAGGCATCTTCGTTGTCAAGATACACCATTGGAAAAAACAAAAGAAAGACAACAAAAGCACCTTGTCAGCACCGGGGAATCAAACAACATGAGTAGCAATGTAGAGATGGATTGGTGAAAAGTTTGGCCAGTTATTTATAAAATAGCTGGTTGCTCCCACCTCACTTCCCTTTCCCCAAAATACTTAATTAAAAAAATAGTCTGCCACCAGCCAAGCACTCAGGATCTAAATTAACAACCCCCCCTCCCACCAAAACAAATCAATACAAACCCCTACGTGCAGCATAAATTAGGAGGGAAAGTATTCTGCATGTTAATACTTCAAATTTCAAGCTTTTCCAAAGGGTTTGTTAAACCAAAAGGGACTTGAACTTTTACAAAAAATACAGTGATTATGTCTTTATAAGAGACATACACCATAGAACAGTTGTTGCCAAGAATCTTAAATCCTGTTTTATTACAAACAACTGGATTTGGATAACTTCAGAACATATATCAATCGACCGGAAACATAAGAAAACCCTGCAAATCTGTAAACCTCAGGATTTGGGCTAACATAATTAGCAAAGAAGCTGGCATCGTGCTTCCTGGACCCTGGAATGCAGGGCTACAGGTTTATTCCGAAACCAAAATGAACCTCAGTGACTCCTGCTTGCTAACTTAACAATGCTGTCCCCACTTACAGGAAGGAGCCATCCCCAGCTTCTGCAGATTGATTTGTTCCCATACTCCAACTCAACAATTATCCAATACACAGATTTTAGATATACTTATTGGGACTAACCTTACTCTGTTTATTTGATTTTGATTTCCTATTTTGTTTGTAACATCTGTGAGTTTAAGAGTTGGGTTTTTTTGGGCTATCACATTGGAAAAGATGAAGAGTTGGTCTTATGACAAAAACGCAGGACTGGGAGCCAAAATTGATTTGAGAAAAGAGAGAAGTTTAGATTAGGTGGTATTACAAAGTAAATGCCTTATTTTGTCCCTTGTAAAGTCATCTGTAAAGAGGGTCTCTCTATATATATACACACATACACACACAACATATGTGAGGGTGGTAACATCCATGTGATAATTTTCCTTTATCAGACACATCTGGCTGCCTCATCTGTGCTAATCCTCAATGGGCTATTTAACATTCCTAGCCCCTGAGCAGATTTTAAGAGCTGACGTTTCTTTTTACTCGTCAACCATAAAACTGAAAATCTGGCCCAGTAGTTCTAGAAGTCAAAGGTTATCCCAGCAGTCTTTTAAACAAATATAATTAGTATGAGGTCAAACCAGAGAATCGGATACAAAAATTAACGCATAATATTGTAGCAATTTGGTCGATGGGTTTCTCATAGCAGGATCCTGCGAGAGCTAACTGTCCTTTCCAGTGATGCTGGCCTGGCTTAACACCCCCCCCCCCCCCCCCGTGAGCTGGACACATCCCAACTACATGAGCTCATGATTTTGCTGTGTGCAAACAGGTTCCCCTAATGGGACAGGAACCATGAAAAAACTCCGCAGGAGCTTTATTTCGGGTTCTCCACAGAACGGAAAGTCCCTGCTTCTCTCAGTAAACAACTGCCACCTTTCAAAGGATGAGATAAGCAACAGGCTATTTTGGAGTTTGTTCCAGCTGAAAAAGAAAGACTGCAGAGGACCAGAGCAGGATCTTCCTTTCTGGATGATTCAATTCTAAGAGGAGTGGTTAAACTGCCTGAGGCCATATCAGCTGGCCAATGGGCAGGTAGCACAGGCTTTCACACAGCCTTGGCAATGTGTACACTGGGACAGCTGGAGCAACCTGCAGTGCAGGGGAAATAAAAAGACAGACACAGGAAGAACTGGAGAGACTGCACTAATACCACCCCACCCCACCCCAGGGCTAGTTAGCACAAGAGCTATACTGATAGTCAAGAGCTGAAAAGGGGAGGGAATCAGGCAGGTCACGGGAAAACCTGCAGGGTAAGTATTGGCTGGTAAATAGAAACTAAGGCAACATAAAACAAAGGCCATCCACCTGCAAAAAAGGGTTGGGGTGGGAAGGAATTTAAGAAGACTGAGCTGGACACAGAAGTTTGATGGAAAAAGATTATAGCGCTTGTATTCTTCCAATTGCCAAGACAGATGTAAACACTCAGCAAGAGGTTCTCTCTCTCTCTCTTTTTTTTTTTTTAAATTAAGAAGTATTTTAGAACATCTGCACTTTGTGCTAGTATCTGAAAGGTTCTCCAGAAATAGCACACACCTGTTAGCTATTCATAGCTTTTAAGGCCAGGTATGATCAATACAAATCCCCAGCCTGATAAATTAAACCACAATCTGTGTCTCCATCTTCCCTGGAGGATTTATTTTAAGGAAAAAGAGTGGACTAACAGTCCAAACACAGGACTAGGAGTCAGGCGTTCCAGAGTTCTAATCTGAGCTAGGACAGTGGCTTCCTCTATGGCCTTGGGCAAAGTATTTAGCAGGACTAACTAGCTCAGCTGACAAAATATTAAAGCCCGACTGCCTATATTGTATTAGTTCAGGCTGCCATTTTGCTTGTGCTGTAGTTTGTATGCAGCATTGTTACCTAAATATGGATGGCTAGTGCTTCATGTGTCCAACAAAATACTAAATTGAAACAAACAAGCAGAACCTCTCTTTATTATGGATTGGCAGATCAGACTTCACATCACTTTGCTAAGGGACCGTAGGATAAAACGTAGGGCCCTACCAAATTCATGTTCTTGAAAAATGCATCACGGACAATGAAATCTTGTCTTGTGGGTGCTTTTACCCTATACTATACAGATTTTGCAGGGGAGACCAGCATTTCTCAAATTGAGGGTCCTGAGCCAAAAGGGAGTTGCAGGCGGGGTCACAAGGTTATTTTAGGAGGGGTCGCAGTATTACCATCCTTACTTCTGCACTGCCCTAGAGCTGGGCAGCTGGAAAGCAGCGGGTATTGGCCGGGCGGCCAGCTCTGAAGGCAGCGCCTCACCAGCAGGAGCACAGAAGTAAGGGTGGCAATACGATACCATGCCATGCCACCCTTACTTCTGTGCTGCTGCCTTCAGAGCCAGGCGGCCGGAGAGTGACAGCTGCTGACTGAGGGCCCAGCTCTGCAGGTAGCAGTGCAAAAGTAAGGGTGGCAATACCATACCATGCCATCCTTACTTCTGTGTGGCTGCTGGTGGTGGTGCTGACTTCAGAGGTGGGCTCCCTGCCAGCAGCCGCCGCTCTCCAGCTGCCAAGCTCTGAAGCCAGCGCCGCCACCAGCAGCAGCGCAGAAGCTGTTTCGCAACCCTCTTCCCCCCACAGCTCCTTTATGGGTCAAGACCCCTCCAATAGCTGAAATCATGACATTTACAATTTTTAAAATCCTATGACCGTGAAATTGACTAAAATGGACCGAGAATTTGATAGGGCCCTAATAATGAGCACTGGAAACGAGCTCTTGTGCTGGGCTCTGGTATCACGCAAAAGCCTGATCACAACAAAAGAGAATTTGATGACGACACTGGCTTGGGCCATCCAGGTTTGCAAAACATACAGAAAACTCACTGCCACTTCAAGATTACAGTAGCCTAAACCCTTTCACATGGCTTCCAGGACACCAGCATCTCTAAGAGAGCTAGAAGGTGATGCTGAAGACATGGTGCAAATCTACACTAATCCCTGGCTGCTGTCCTCCCCTTTGGGGTGAAGAGTTGGGTCCCCTCTCATTTCTTGTTTTTCTCAGAGACCTTAGAAGGCACAGCTCAAGAATTCCATCGGATCTGGGCTCTGGTGCCTGGAGAAGCTGGCAGGGGACCTGCCTACAAAGCCATAGCAAGATACTGCTGGGGAGGAGTCCTAGAGTGTGAGGAGTAAGATCCAATGTGTTTTGATGGGGAGACTACTTGGCTTTGGTAGGTGGAGCCTGTAACTGATGGAGAGGAGTGGGTTCCTTTCGGCACCCTTTTCTTTGTACCAGTGGCACTGGCTGAGGGAGGTGCTGCTGCAATAGCTGCCACCCCTCTGGGTTGCTCCACTGAGGCCTTTGGAGTGCAGCCATGGTACCTACTACTTCCCCGCTGTGGCTTTCTCCACCTTCTCCTCCTCAGCTGATACTCTGTAGAGCTTAAGGCACTGGAGGGTAGGAGACACTGCTGTTGGAATGGCTCCACCTCCCTTCTGCCCCCTGCAAAGTGGCGGACACAAGATATGTAAACTACAGGGATACCCTCTGCTTCCACACCCGTCTCTGCAGTGGGAATGCAACTGTTGTGTGGAATGATTGACAATACATTCTATTTAACCTTCCTTTGCCACTGTGGAGCAGGGGGGCACAGAACCCGGGTCTTTGGATACATTGACAATAGCATGCCTTCTGAGGGAGCTGCTGGACATATGGGAGAAAGGGTTGGGGTTAGGCTTCACTGCTCCCATTTTCCTAGCCAGATGCAGGTCCTCGTCTGAATGGTTGGAGGAGGCAGGGTTTCTTCTACCTTACCTGGGAGCAGGTACAGTTTTTTCAGGGGACAGCAGGGGTTCGATAGCTACAACTGAGGTAGGGAGCACTAGTCTTGAAGTACATTTGCCTCCAAACCCTCTTTAGTTAACTGCTTATCTTGGAGGGGCTCTGTAAGGGGAGACTCTTCCTTGCTATTCGCTTCTTGATCAGGAAAGAGGAGAGGAGCAGTGAGAGGGCAGAATTTATAGGAGTTATTATGACAGTCAAGCCCGAGAAGACCATGAGGAACTTCAGAGGTGAATGGGCAACATGATGGCAGATGAAGTTCAATGTTGATAAATGGTAAAGTAAGGAACACTAGAGGGAAAATTCTGAACTACTCATACTACTTCTAAATTAACTGCATCAACTCAAGAAAAGGACCTACGCATCAGTGTACACAGCTCAGTGGAGATTTCTGCTCAATGAGCAGTTGCAGTCAAAAGGCAAACAAGACACCAGGATGCATAAAAGTGGGGTGGAGAACATAGAAAATGTTATATAAATCAACCATGAGGTCTTGCCTATAATTTCATGCGTTGATCTGATCACCCTATTTCAAAACCTATACTGCAGAGTTAGACTGATTCAGAGTGTGGCACAGAACAATTAGAGGCATGGAAAAACTCCCTGATGAGAGATTGTTTATCTGAGAAGGGAGATGACAAAGGAACAAGTATAGAAAATAACAAATGGTATAAATATTGTAAATGGAGAGTTTCTGTTCTCCCTGTCTCATAACATAAGAACAAAGGAGACAGATTCAAAACTCAAAATCCTCAGCTTGTATGGAAGGATACAGTGACGTTGGAACAATTTTTATAGTGCAGCACCCCCAGCACTTCTAGTTCCAGCCCCTCTGGAAAGATACTGCAATGCTTGCTAGGTTTGGGCCTAGCAGCCTATGCACATGCTGGAGAAGGCCCCGGCTCTCTTGTTCAGTTCAGCCATGATATCAGAGAGGAAGCTTGGAGCATGTAGGTCCCATAGGCCACTGATTCCTCACAGGCTATAGTAGCAGCTTTATATACAGATGTATGGCGAAGGGGTTCTACGCCTCTGGGGCTGCTTTCTGACTTTTAGCAGTCTGCCTGATGGATATAGGTCTTCCAATTAAGTGAAGCTCAAGAGATGGCCAGACCCACATATAGAGGTGACACACACTGCAGGGAGTGAGCCTGCTCTCTGGTCATTTAGATGCTAAGTAGTGCCCCAGGAGAAGCTAACTGGAGGCAACTAACTGATCAGGCTGGTGGGCTGGGTGGGGCAGAACTCAATTGGCCCCCTCAGACCAGGGCTGATAAAAGATATACAAGAAGGAAGTACAGGGGGAGAGAGGGAGGAACAGGGCTAGCTGAGTCGAGTCATACAGAGGCCTCAGAATGGGGAGATTTCTGTTCCCCTCAGGTCCTGCTGAGAGGGCTAAAGACCAGCCAATATTGTAAATAGGTGGTAGCATGGGAGATTGTGGTGATCTTGGTGAAGGGGATTTGAAATAAAGTTTCACTGAGAGCACACCCAGTGGAGTCCGTGCAGTTTCTGAAGGGAAGAGGACAAGGGCATAGTGGGGCCCTGTTATAAGGGGCTGTCATATAAAAGACTTCTTATTCTGTCTCCATCTGTTGGCTGGGAAGAATTATAATTGGAACATTTGGACTGGTACAGAAGATCACAGAGAACGTTTCCCTTGGTGAAGCTAATAAGTATTGCAGGGTGGCTTCCTGGAGATAGATATTTCCACCCAAAATATTCTAAAAAGATAAAAGCAGATCTGCACTACACAAAAGCATTCCCACTGTCTCAATTTCTAACCCTGATTTCTATACTGGGAACATAATGATGGAATTTCTACTACACAAGTATACTCAGTTAGCATTGTCCTGGGAAAGGCACAATACATTGCCTGCCCTAAACTGTTTATAGTCTGCCGAGTGCTTTAGATTTTTACTGCTCTGTAACTCCTCAGTATTTAATATGGGGACTAATTAATAAAATGCCTACCTGTACCGCTCCTCTTGCAGAGCCTGCATTATTAACGAATAATCCCTCTGATAGTGAGCCTTAAGGTTCTCAAAGGATTCTTCCAGTCTTGCCTGTGTCTCTCGGATCTCTTGAATCTCATGTAGTATTGCATCAAACCCTGAGCTCTGCATATCCAGAGTGTTTGTTTTGGAGCTAGAAGCTCCCACTGGACCCCCTGTGGTGCTATTAGCTCCAACTGAACCAGATGTGGCACTTGAACAGTCCTCCTCACTACCATATTTTGGGCTTGACTGAAAGTTATGAATAACACCTAGAGTCTTCCCATCTTCCTGACCCTCTTCCAAAGAGTCCTTTAGATTAGCAATATTGTCCGCACTCCCAAATTTGTTCCTTATCAGGGAGGCAATCTCCCGGGGTTTGGAGACCACAGCCCCTGCTGCCGAATGTGTGGCTTGGGAGAAGCTGGAAAGCCCACCTTTAACACTGTCTACAACTCCTTCACTAAAGCCAGTGACCTTTGCTCCCACATCCTTCAAGCCCTGGTGCATATCCCTGAAGACATCCTTTGGCTGCCGAGGGATTCCATTTTGTTCAACCTCACGAAGCTTCCGATGGTAGTGCTCTAGCTTCTTCTGCAGCTGCAAAATGGTTTGGGCCGATTTCTGGTTCTTCTTCTCAAACACTTGCTTGATGCGGGCGCTCTGCTGCTTGTCAGCATTGTTGGCTAGTTTCAGGTATTCTGCCACATTGTCATCCCGGGCTGTTTGCTCAATTTTGATCTGCTCTGTCAACTTCAGTATCTTCTGCTGCAAATGAGTGATGGCCACTTTTGTCCGCTGTGGATCCGGGGTCCCATCAACAGAGTCTGCATTGATGCTGCCATCAGTGCTTGAGGCCACTGCATTAGGGGTTTGTGCTAGGCTGCTTACTTCTGACCGCTCGATCTAGACAAAGGGGGAAAGAATATGAAGGTTAAAAAACATTGGCTCTCCTAATTCAAAACCCATCCACTTTGCTGGGCAGTAACAGTCAATGATCATAAACTGTATTCCAAGATCTTCAAAACTAAAAACTTTATTTAGAGTCATTGATACTGCACAGAGAACTCTACAGTACACAAAGTTACTCTAACTTTGATTTTTAAAATCTGTCATTTCCATCTCATCACCCACATTTCATTTTTCCATTTCGCTTTAATTCCCATCCTACAATGTGGGGAGAAGAGCATTTGTGAGCCCTATGTTGTTCCTGGGCATCTAAAGGGATGATGCTCAAAAGCCACCTCAAATCAATTGTGCTAAAAAAGTGATGCAGTCTTCAAAAAACCAACTGCTTAAGGAGGGTTTTTTTTGGCGGGGGGGGGGAGGAGGAGGAGGTAGAAGTAGGGACTGATCTATTGGATGTAGTGTATCAATGCTGGGGGAGAAATACAAAGAAAGGAGAACAATGGTAGGCCAAAAGCCACATATTTCAAATACATTATACTGAACAGAGGCAATTCCTGACAACAATTTTTATTGCTGCAATAAATGCAAGTGACAACACTGCAATTCAGAGAACAAAAAATAAGAACTAAAGGTAGGCCATTGAAAATATGCACATGTATACTTCATGTTCTCAGCTCTGCAAAACGTGCTATTATCATAACAAGAAAGCATTCAAATCAAGTCCTAAAGTGAGTGCACACCCTCCTTCTCCTGCAGGGGGAACAGATCATGGCCTGAAATGCCAGCGTTTCAAAAATATAATTTACTTGGACTCTTTAAAACTCTTAATGCCTTGCAGTAAATAAATTTTAAACAATTATGGGACAGAAAAAGTGCCAAGCCTTGTTTCCATTCAGAACAGGAATGGACCAGTGCCCTTGAGTTGAAGCATCACACTTTTCTTTCTGAATTCAGACTTTATTACTATATATTTTTTATTCTGCCAAGACTAAGACTGGTTTGGATCATACAATGAAATGAAGTGAGTTGAAAAACGAGCCGGGGCAGACTGTTTGCCATCTGCAAAAAAGGGCGATTGGTAACTATCCAACATACCAATAGCAATAAAAGTGAATGGGGAATTCTAAAGTATTTCTTCTCAGTACTAACAGCACTTATATACACATTAATGGCAATTTGCTTAGTAACCAGAAACAGACTCCAGCATATTCGCCTTTGAAAAAATGTCTTAATGTTGAAGAAAAATAAAAGCATAAAATTTATTTTCACTACAGAATCTCCAATATCAACAACCCATGTTCTCAGTGTTTTTCCTGCCTCAGTCTTGTTTCCGTTATCTGGTCCCTTTCAACATTCTTACTGTTTGTATGCACTTTGTAAGGGGACATCACAACACATCTCTAAGTGTAGAGCACCAACCACTAGTCTGTCCAAGACTTTTCACTTTAGAAGAAAAGGAAATTGACAACTCTTTGTAGTTAATCAAAAGAAACTAACAACTGATGCATTGTTACAACTCTTCAAGGAGGTAGAAGCTGATTTTAATGTAGGCTAACATTTTTGAAAGTGTCAGATTTAGGAGTCTAGACCCATTTTCAAAAGTGACATGCATTTAGGATTCTGTTTAGCTCCTAAGTGCCTAAATCACTTTTGAAAATGAGACTGGCTCTTAAATCTCTTAGTGACCTTTGAAAATTCTACCTGGTATCCTTAAAATTGACTACCAAGTGTATACGTATGTCTGTACACAAACAATGATTTTTTGAGGAGAGACTACACGACTTTCAACCCCTACAGGCAGGTTTCCTTTAACATCTTTGAACAGGCATATTGATTTAAGCCATAAATGTTCACACCCCATGGATTTGCAGAGATGGCAATATACAGAAGCAGACACTGAAGTTATCCGCAGGAGGAAGCAATATAAGTTAATTCACAAAGCAGACATATACTGATCTACATTGGCAACAAAGTGCAAAAGGAGAATGAAGAAGAGTGTTTGTTACATTTAGCTTCCTAATAAAGTGGAAAATACTGAACCCTTAGAGCTGAAAATCTCTTTAGATTTTGCACTCCCTGCCCTCCACCCCGCAAGTACAAGAATGTGCGGTCTCTCATCTAGCCTACCTTGGCTTTTCTGAGCTGCAATAAATTTTCCCAGTGCATGGCTTCCACAAAGAAGAGTTAACATGCCTACAACCGCTCTACTAAAAGCCAAGCTCTTGTTCTGATCTGAGTCCAGCAAAACTAACCAACTGTCTGAAGGTAGCTCACTAGTCACTACCTGAAACCATGAATCATGTAATTACTCAGTAACTCCTCCCCTTCAAGAGGAAAGGCATTATCCCTGCATCAGGCTTGGGGGTGAGAAATAAAAACATGACATCATCCAAGGCATGAAAAAAATATTAAAGGGACAGCTCATTTTTATAGCATTCAAAGTAAAGCATTAATGCAATCCTGCACATGGATGGCAATATCCAAAAGCATGAATTTCCATCTTACCCACTGGACTCGGTTGTGTAATTATAGAAGAGCAATCCCATTTTCACATACAACCTAGCTCATAGCTGCTGCTTTGTATGGAGCAAAAAGTGCTAGAGATATAGACAATGCAAAAGTTTGCTCTCTTTCTACCAGTCATGCTCCTTCCCCACAGCTTATGCTGTAAAACAAGCGTCACACAAGACAAAGGTCATGACAGAGTCATGGCCATACAGAACAAATTACCTAACTCTGATAAGAGCAGTATTAATACAGCACTGCTGAAAGAAAGGTCACAGCACTGTTTATTCCTGCGTTTGCCATGCAGGACACCAGCATAAAACAAGTTAGACAAAGAGAAAACAATGGAAAACACGTTTAATTTAATTAGGGCTACTATTTTTTGCTGCTTCTGATGACAGCACTTGGCCCAAACTCCTGGAGGGAAGTTTATTTTAGAAAGCCCATTACACCCTCTAGAAAATATTTATCAATGAGCAGGGCAATTATAAGCCTCCGTTTTCCAGACGCAGTTCTTTTCCTGCACAGCATTCAATACATTTCCTCGGTCACAGTGAAGAAACAGTGGGGAATGACACTCAAACAATGCAGCTTTTAAAACTCTCTTTCTTTGGAAGTCCAACGTTTTTCCTTAGAAGTCCCTGGGGCTGTGTATTTCAGGAACCTGGTTACTAGGTAAAATGTAACTCCTGCTCTGTCCCCTAGACTTGACTGCTTTCTTTATGCCAGAGGGCTTTTTCTTTCTCATTGCTCACTGTAATCTGTTCAGTGCTCTGTGCCTAGAATGTATCAACTTACTAGCCCCTATTTTTATTGAAGTCTCTCATCTGAACACAAGGAAATGGTGGGATGTAAAGAAACAAATAACCATGAATAATACGAAAGCTCAAACAAAGGACAAATGAAATGTTTGCAAGAGTGAATTGCTTTGAGTTGCCATTGTTAACACAGCATTCCCAAACTGGCCTATCAGTTATTAATAACTAATAACGTCTACTTGTAACGCATTCTGGAGATTAAAAGTACTACATAATGTTAATAAAGAACACTTCCCTTGGACTACGCAATTTGTCCCCCCCCCCTTTTTTTTTTTTTTTTTTTTGAGATGGGGACACTGAGGCTGAGGTTATGTGACTCAGGAATTTGGGCTCAGGGCTGGGAAACAAAACCATCCTTTTGCCACTCCCTTCATGTCCAGCATTTGTACAAAAGGAGGCAAACAGTAGTAACTTATCCATTTAAAACAATCTAATCCCTTTCTCATTCTTGAAACTTTGTTGTACAAGCTGCAGGAAAAGCAAACAACGAAAAGCCCATTTCATGTTTGTTTCTAGACTTTTTCCATCACCAGGTTCTTATGCGCTAGTACAATGCGGCTGTGTTTGGTACAGTGTTTTATAAACTGCTTCCACTGGAATAAATAGAATCAGTGAAACATTTCTACTGGACTAAAGCGTTTAAAAACAAACCTGCATTTTGGGCTTCATGTGACCTTTAAAGCTCTACGTAAATAGGTTGTTAGATTTGCAAAGCATGGATCACAAACACTATAATGGTGCTCATTCTTTTCTCCCTGACTAGCCTGCTGACTGTCTTAAACACTTGGCAGCACTCCTCACTAGTCTATTTAGATAATTATTTTAATTCAATTTATATCTCAATCTGTAAACACCACAGGAAACATTCCTGCATTCATTTTAAGAACATGCACTTTGTCAAGCACAAAAAAAAAAATCTATTCGAATAGAGAGGGCGACTAAGATGATCAGAGGAATGGAAAACCTGTCGTATGAAAAGAGATTAGAGGAGCTTGGGTTGTTTAGTCTGACAAAGCGAAGGCTGAGGGGGGATATGATTGCTATCTTTAAATATATCAGAGGGGTTAATACAAGGGAGGGAGAGGAATTATTCCAGTTTAGTACTAATGTGGACACGAGAACGAATGGATACAAACTGGCCGGGGGGAAGTTTAGGCTAGAAATTAGACGAAGGTTTCTGACCATCAGAGGGGTGAAATATTGGAACGGCCTTCCGAGGGAAACGGTGGGGGCGACGGACCTGTCTGGTTTTAAGATTAAGTTGGATAAGTTTATGGAGGGAATGGTTTAATGATAAAACATAGTAGTCAAGGAAAACCAAGCAATGGTACATGAACAACATAATGGCCAACAAGGGTCAGGCTAGAGACTCTTGCCTATATGCTCGGGGTATTACTGATCGCCATATTTGGGGTCGGGAAGGAATTTTCCTCCAGGGTAGATTGGCCGAGCCTCTGGAGGTTTTTCGCCTTCCTCCGCAGCATGGGGCAGGGATCACTAGCAGGAGGGTCTCAGCCGATTGAAGTCACTAAAACACAGGACTGGGGACTTCAACGGTAGAGTACAGGGAAGGGTCTTGCGGCCTGCAGCATGCAGGGGGTCAGACCAGATGATCATAATGGTCCCTTCTGACCTTAATGTCTATGAGTCTATGAGTCTATGAGATAGATTTCCTCCCTCCATGAAGTTTAATATACCTTTGACACAATGCTATTCGAATAGATAGATTTCCTCCCTCCATGAAGTTTAATATACCTTTGACACAATGCAGTATACATACAGTAAGTTGTAATAAATACCCTCCATCAGATAGGCAGCACTCTACTGCACTGTAGTAACACAAATTAGTGCTGGGCAGGGTCACTAGCTAGTAACCTAGCACTGAAGTTCACTGTATTATTACACAAAATCTTGTCTGACATTTGGAAGTTTAAGTGTTTGATGTTTCATTTTATGTTCTAAAGGACTCTGGTTGCTGGAAACCTAGGAATATTATTCTTCAGTCTGGCGTGACTATGGAAATAGCTACTGACTGAAGCAACCTTAGTCATAGCAATTGCTTGGTAATCAAGAGGGGATACTTTTTTTTTTATTAAAGGTTTCTAGGCAGCACCAAGAGTTAGTATTAATCTGTTCTGCTAATGGCACATAGGTTAGCAATACTACACAGAGAATATTAAATCTCTGCGATACAGGCTTACATGTATTTTGGAAGAGTATATAATTAAGTTTCTCTCCTGGGAATTTGTGATTTTCATCAATCTTTCCTTAGGATTGTAGCTCTGATATCTAATTACCTAATCAAGCTGTATATCGAACATGGACCTTGTGCGGGATCCCAGACCGAGTCAACAAATACTTTATGTGCAGTTGTAGTTCAGTTTACAATTTCTCTCACTTGGTACTTCTGTAAGAATGTCAACACAGCCCAGTTTACTCAGCGTGTTGATATGATCTTATCACTCCTCTCAAATGCCTTATACAGCAGTTTTGCAGCTCCAGTGAGAGGAGTCTTTATTAAACTGTTCAAAGATTTACCCTTATTGCTGGAGTAGGGAAAATACCAAGTGCATGTGAAAATGAAAAACTGAAAACTAATGCAAAATTCTCAGAAAATAATGGTTCTGAAAGAGATCAATTTCTTCCATAAATTAAGACGGTCTCTCAAGAGCATAAGGTGCAAAAAGTGAGCGGTTGTGGAATCTATCCAGGACATGAGACACAAACCTGTACAGAGCAACACAATTATGTTACAGTGGAGTCGCATCTTACACAGGGGTTAGGTTCTAAAGTCAGCGCGTAAGGCAAAAATCGCATATAGTCAAAATTACCCTTGAAAATCCCTTAAATCGCCCATAAAGTATAGTATACTGTACATGGTTGTGTATACAACCCTGTATAGTAATATGTATAAATGTATAATGTATACAGTAATGTACAGTATATAATAAAGAGTACATATGCAAAATATAATTTTATAGTACTGTATTTTTAATTACAGGGTGTAATTACAGGGGGTCGTCAGGGCTTGATGTCGATCCAGGAAACGGAGGTGACGGAGAGCGAGATGTAGATGAAGTGGTTGGCTCTGGTTCAGCTCGAGAAGTTGATTGCGTAGGCTCGTCTGCTGCTGGCTGTTTTTCCTTGAAAAACATGGTGACCGGCAACTGTCGCTGTTGTCTCTTGAGCTGCTCAAATCGTCCGTAATACGTAGTGTGATTTTGAGACTTCGTTCCATAGAGGGATCGTATTCAGAAATTAAATTATTTGAGTGTTTCGCTGCTTGGAACACTTTGGCAAATTTATGAAGATTCCAACTTGCTGGCTCTTCCGGTTCGTCGTCGTCATCTTCGTCTTCTGTAGATGATTTCATCAGTTCCTCTAACTTTTCGTTAGTCGATGTTTCTCTATGGCTCTCAATTAATTCTTCAATTTCTTCCTCAAGGATGTCGACAAAGCCATCACCACCCACTTGCCTGGCCACCTGAAAAATGTGTTTCACTTCTTTGTCAGTGGTCGGGAAACCCTTAAAATCTTTCAAATTCTTTCCATAGGTTTCACCAACATGCATTGACTGTTTCAGGCTTGATTGCATTCATTGCCTGTTTAATATAAGTGATGCAATCGGCAATGTTGAAGGACTTCCAACACTATCACATTAAGATTGGGATCAGCATCCATAGTGCTACGTATCTGTGAGAATGTAAGCCTTGTGTACGTGGCCTTGAAACAGCGAATCATGCCTTGGTCGAGAGATTGGAGGATGGAGGTGGTATTGGGCGGGGAGAAAGATGACTTTAACGTAGTTATGTGCAAACCGGAGTGCCACAGAGTGGCCAGGAGCATTGTCTACAATCAGCAACACTTTAAAAGTCAAGTCCTTTCTCTTCAAGGTACTGCTTGACCTCCCGAATGAAACACTTATGAAACCAATCCAGAAATAATGCTACCATCACTCAAGCCTTTTTATTTGATTGCCAGAACATAGGCAGGAGATTTTTGTTCTTGCCTTTTAGGGCACGGGGATTTGCAGCCCTCTAGAGCAAGCCTGGCTTTATTAAATGCCCAGCCGCAATGCCACAAAACAATACAGTCTTTAGCTGCTTTGAAGCCAGGGGCTTTTCTTTCTGATTTCAAAATGTAAGTGCGGTTGGACATTTTTTTCCAGAAGAGCCCAGTCTCGTCAGCATTAAAAACTTGTTCCGGAAGATAGCCCTTTTCTTCTATGATTTTCTTTAATTGTTCGGGGTAGGCTTTTGCTGCCTCTTCATTGGCAGATGCAGCTTCACCAGGAGTCTGCACGTTTTTGAGACTGAAGTGGTTCCTAAAACTGTTAAGCCAACCTTGGCTGGCTTTGAATTCCTTCTCATCAGAAGGCTGTCCCTCTTTGGCAGGAGGTTTGAACAGCGCGTAGAGGCTAAGAGCCTTTTCATGCAACGTGTTGCCATCGATAGGCACACGTTTACGATTCATGTCTTCCAGCCATAAGTTTAATGCCTTTTCAGTCTTCAACTAAGGTCTTATCACGCACCTGGCTTGTCACCTTAGCAGTTATTGGAGCACTTGATGCCACGGCTTGATGAATTTCTCTCTCTCCAATCTTGATGGCAGGGATGCTAGATTCGTTGCGGCCATATTTACGCGCCACGCTGGAGACCGACATACAGTCTCTCAATAAGTTCAATACAGCCAGTTTTTCCTCCAGCGTTGGAGCAGATCGCTGTTTCTTCGGTTGAGTACCAGATGAAGTAGTTGGCTTGAGTTTAGGGGCCATGTTGTATGAAAAATACGTATCTTTAAACACTAGAATCACACTCAGCACAGCGAGATGCTCACACTATGAGAGGCATTCGGGAACGGAGACTGACTGAGGGAACAGCAGATTCACATTTCCCATCTCACGCTCACTCCAGGGCATACGCTCATTGGGTGGAATTGCCCGCACTATTTACAGGTATCTTGTTGTTTTTCTTTTTTTTGCCGAGCGCGTATAGTTGAATTTGCGCAAGTTAAATGCGCATATGATGCGGCTCGCCTGTATTTTTCACAAATCAGCTTCTCCCCAAGCTGAGTTTTTACTATAACCATAACAACAATTTGCACATTTCAATGCAATGAAACAATATGGGATGTTAAACACTATTTTACTATAAAAATAATTTCACTAGATTTTGGTGCACTGTAAGCTGGTTCCACTAGGAGATGCTCTAAATCACTAATGCCCCAACTTCTTCCTCTAACACTCCAAGTTGGTTTTCTTTCAGGGACAGAACGTCAGTGGTGGAACTTCATAGTGAAATATTGGGTCGTTTTCTTTTCACCAGCCTGATCAAGATTCCTTAGGGTTTTAAGGCCTTGTTTACATGGGGAACTGACTGCAACAGCTACAGCAGAATAAAATATTCCACAATAGCTGCCTGTGTGGACACTATTCTGGACTGAAATTGATTTTTTATTGTAGTATAGCTAGTCTGGTCAAGAAACCCACAACACTTGGCAAAACTTGTATCCTTCAGAACACTGAGGAGTTCTGGTGTCCAAAACTAATGATTTAGGATTACTAAAAAAATCTAACCTGGGTGGATGCTATGGGGATGCTGGTGGATGGAATAGAATATGTTCAATGTGAACACCTGAAAGTAAGTTAACATTCAATTGCTCATATCTCAAATGTGTTTCCCCAATGTCCTAATAAGTCAGTCCAGACAGGCTAGTATGACCTCCTACCAGCATATGAAGACAAGAAATGTACTGACAGCTGTTTTGTCCCCATTATTAAAAGGGAACTGGGCCACGTGAGGACCCCAGTTATTTCCCTACCTCCTAGCAGGTGGAGATTGTCTTCTGGATGCCTTAGCTAAAGAGTTTAATTCATTGTTAATTCCCTCACTGTTCAAATTGCCAGGATTACTCCCCTGCAAGAGTTTTTCTACATATCTACTCCACAGTGCAGAGCCTATGAAGAATCAGTTTTTTCCCCTCCCCCCCCCCAGTCTTTCTATAGATTATATATACACAGAGTCTTATTTACAGTGTGGTGGGTCTTCTTAAAAAACCTTGGTGGGAACATTACACACACACACACACACACACACACACAGGTACCTGCTGACTCATTGAAAATCCAGACTTACTTTGTTTCCAAGTAGGGCAGCTGGCTTTAAGCCAGTAACAGCAGTGCTCCGGGCACACATGGTTTTAGGAGCCGTTTATTGCAGCTTCTATTCCCTCTTCTCTGCTTGAAGCTTTGAAAACGTGACCGAGAAGTGTCGTGTTTCTTAGAATAAAAAAAACTAGGGCAAGGTGAGAGAGGATCTGGCTGTTGCAAAGGGAAGGATGACTCTGCTGGGAGCAGCTCTGGGAAGGTGCATAGCTAGTTTCTGAGCAGACTGGACTAGTCATGTCTCCTGATGATCAAGATCTCTCCTTACATGATAAACATTCACAACAACTAAACACTCAAGTGTTTGCACTGTACCGCCTTCTCCCCCCCCCACAAAAACACCCAGCGTCTCCCCACCCCCTGAAAAAAACCAACAACCCACACCACAGAATCAGAACAGAAGTCATGAGTCTGATTTCCTGCTGAAACTTCCCCTCTCTAATGAACAAATTCATTAAAGTACATTTAAGACAACGGATACACAGTAGGTGGAGAGAGAATCAGAGGATTGGTATTGAAATTCCTAGTAGCCAAGAGCTAACAAATTCACAAGGAATAGACAGACTGACTTCTTTCCTCAAAGCATACAGGAGGGTAGAGACTGTTGGGATCCACTGATGGTTAAGAGGCAGTCAATCCATTAGTAAAGTGAGAGCTGTAATCATCACCTTTAGGGGAACAAAAATTAAAGAGGCGAAAACTCCTCTGATCAGGTCTACACTACGGACCCATATCAGTATAACTACATTGCTCAGGACTGTGAAAAATCCTCAACCCATAGTGATGTAGTTATATTGACCTAACCCCCCCGCCCCAGCCCGTGTAGACAGCACTATGTCCCCTGTTCACATAGCTATCGCCTTTCTGGGAGGTGGATTAACTAGGCTGATGGCAGAAGCTCTCCTGTTGGCACAGGAGCATCTTCACTAAAGTGGTACTGCTGTAGCACTGTACGTGAAGACAAGCCTTTTTCATGTTTAACTGAATCGCCAGCCTACAGCTCTTTAAAGAATCACGTCTGCAGTCACACCTCCTCACGTTGTAATCTCATCTATTCCCCAAAGCAAAGGTGGTTAGGGTCAGATCAGTAGCTAGCACTACTTAACCAGAGCCTCAGAGTCATGGTAGCGACACCTGGAGTAGCAGTCTTTCAGGCGAAATGTAAAAGTGTGGTCCTGACCACTTATCTTTAGAGCTCCCATGGTAAAGTTCTGCAGTAGTTAAAACTGACAACCAAATGTTCAGTGTGAGTAATTACATTCTGCCTCTCTGAATTTCCCCTGCAATTTCAACTGTTGTGTAGTGGCACTGTGCTATGAGTTGACACATTCTTTTAAATGCACTTTTAGGCTAAGTCTTCACTGCCAAAAAGATAGTGTATTTTTTAAACAAGGTGGGATAGCGAATACCTGTTGCCCTGAGGTTTAAAAACAACGACAATGAAGCCCAAAAACCAACAAAACAAACTTTTTTTTTTAAATCATGAAGACAAAGCCTGTGAAAGTAGGAGACAACATACAAAACCAACAGTTATTCTATTCTTAAGAGATTACCTGCTTTTAGAGAGAACAAAGTATTACCATAAAATCTGATAAAACTTGTTTCTTTGAAAATATTTTATTCATTACAATAGACAGATTTATCTTTCCACCTGTATAAATCACATAGCCCATTTTCTACATGCAATTAGAAATGCAGGTGTCCCCAGGGAACAGTAAGGTTTGTGTATATAAACTCAGTTTTTAAGCTCGGTTTAATTAGCTTTTTACAGCAACAAGGGGAAAAGATAATGCTGCAATCCCATTCCTGGGAATCTGGCATAGACAGACAGACAGATGGGGGTGTGGGGAGATAGACAGACAAAAATGCCAAGATATGGTACTAAAATAATCAGTTATCTGACATTAGTCAAAAGACCCACTGATGTCCAATAGATTGAGTGCTTTCATCATCTTAAAGATTTAAAGTACCCTGGACAAGAAGAAAGTGGCTATGACTGAATTCTAGCAAAGCTGAAATGATTGCATTAGACAGGCATTGTAAATAAACAGCAGCAGCTTTCTGATTTTTTGGCAGAGAGTTTTCAGAGGGCCAGTGCAGGACACACTATCAATGTGTATGTGTGTTGATGTTTTTTTATTAGGGCTGTAGAGGATCAGGAGTCAATTGTGGCCAGTGTCATTACCATTGCCACCACCTGACTAAGACACTTCCTCTTGCATTCTGATCTGGTTACTGTGAGGCATGTGTATGCAGTATTATGCATGAGTCACTATATGGGACTAACCTCCTCACAGTCCCAAGCAGCTGCTACAGGAGGTAAAAACAAGGTAAAAGGAAATTCTGTTTACCTACTGCTTTTCTGTGTACTAACTGCTGGTTGGAACATGGGTAAACTGTAAGGTTCCAAATGGATTCAGACCCAAGTATGTTAATGCCTAGCTCTTATCTGGAGCTCTCCAGACATTTTTATAAATGAGGTCAGTATTATCCCATTTTACATAAGGGGAAACTGAGGCACAGAGGGGCAAAGTGACTTGCACAAGGACATCCAGCAGCCCACTGGCAGAGCTAGGAGTAGAACAGTCTCTTGAATCCCAGACAAGTACTCTAACCATGAGGCCACACTGACCTCCTGGATGTTCCATATATTATTTTAACCTTTAAGAACACTGAGAACAGGGCTATTTATACTGAGGTAGGTTAAAGAGGAAGAACAGGTACAGCTATATCTCAACTCTCCTGGCATTTCTGAGCTTGAAAAATCCCTCTGAGCTTGAGAAATGATACTTTATAAAGGGTCTCACGTTTATTTAAAATAAAACATATACCAGGCATGGTTCTCTGATTTAGCTTTAGTTGCTTTGTTCCATTTTAATATCAGTATTTCTTATTTTGGCGAGCAATGTTCCTTAAAAAGAGAACTTTTCACATCTTACTAATTACATAATACAGTTAATGAAAAACAGGCAACATTAGATATCCATTCAACAAACCTCAAGTGCTACATGAAGTGGTATTCTCTTTGAAGATGTCACTGTTCCCTTTGAATGAGTAATGAACCAATACTCTAGTATGGCTCTAGGGAGTGCTGTGCTGTGCTTCTGGAGGTGCAGTCTCACCCTAGGTGTAAGACTGAAATCCTGACAGCCCGTGGTTGCTGAAAATACTATAACACTTGTTGCAGATTAAGAAGAGTTAACCCCAATGCCCTGTGCTAAATTCCAATTAGTTTTTGTAGCATTCCTAACATAGGACAGAAATAACAGCATCTATCCCATATATGACGGTGCATCTCTATTTGACCATCCAACTACATACTGCATGAAAAAGCACATAGTAATCCTTCTCAATGGGAGGAGATATGCAAATACCAGGGATTACTACAAATCAGCTTCAAAACACACAATTAAATATAATTTGTGATCAACAGAAGGAAGACAGGTTCTTCCCTTAGTTGAGCAATAGTTGGATTAAGATGGTACCAGCCCTAAAGACATCACATTTCTAAGATTAACAACATGTGAGAAAGAAAGAAAGAAAAACTGTCAACCTCCATGCTAGAAGTTTTAAAATTGTGGTCTAAAGACCACAGGTGGTTTGAAGAGAGCTGGCTGATCACATAGTGCTTCCTCATTTGCCACTGCTAAACTGAATTAAAAGATCGCTCAAATATATTAAATGCTTTCCTAATATTACTTTTCCATGCAGGCAATTGCTGTATATGCCACAGGGATGTTATGCAACTGTGAATGGTAGTAAAGGTACTCCATAAGATTGTGGAAGGAAAAGCGTGTGGTTCACATTATGTGTGTCCTTAATATGAAAAAATCTGAAAACCTCTGATCTATGGAAACAGTTAATCTCAGCTCTGCAAGGCTGGCACAAATAACCACATTCAAAAGTAAAAGTAAAACAAACTTTATAAGCCACCAGGAAGTCTTTGACATATGCACCGAGGCTAGTACATTGTCCATCCTAGCTGAAGTCAGGTCACCTGTGTAATAAAACCCTTCTCTTCAGTCCCAATTGCATTCCACAGAGAAGTAATGAGGAGGTTACTTACCTGTAATTGGAGGTTCTTCAATGTGTGATCCCTATCTGTATTCCACTGTGTCCGAAGTTGGAGAATTTGAAATTAGGGTGAGCCAGGTGCATGCACGGACCAATGGACATTACTTTCAAATTCTCCGACTCCGGACGCATAGTGTGCAGGCGTAGCCCTCTCAGTGGACTACAATAGGGACCATCACTTGAAGCAGCAGCATTTTTCCTGCAAGATTTCACTTTGTGAGAAGCCTTCTTGGTATTAATTATTAATCTCAATAAAAAAAATGTCAGATTGTGCTTTGGTGCTCCATCTACTCAGATTCTAAGTCAGAAATGCAAATAGTCTGTGAGGGGACATTATGGCTCACCTGAAGTGGTTTGAGAAATTCTTTGGCTACTTCAGCGTTTATTCAACAGTTAGCCTTTTGCTAGAACATGGAAGATACCCCAGTTGGTATCCATGACAGATAGGGTTGCAACAACCTACAGGCTAGGCATTGTGTTGGTGCTCTGTGATATCAAAAAAGGATAATCGGAAAATGTCATGAAGGTGGCTGGCTTCAGATGGAATAGGACAATTAAGGTGCATTCATGTGTGCAACAGTGAAACATCAAAACTGAACACAGCCCTGGTCTGAAGGCACAACACAGTAGGTGTGACACTTAGATTTTAATGGAAACAATATTCACATGAACTACAGAAGAGCAGCTTTGTTAGTGTAAGGAGCTATTCAAAGTCTCACATTTTTATTTCACTTTTTTAATGCTACATCTGCTTCTTGGAGGCTGCTTATTAAATCTGCACAAAATATCTCTAAAAGTACAAGGACCCCCCTATCACAAGTCTTTGTTTGTCCAGTGCAGAACTTCACACATTCTCAGTCACCAGCCTTCCGGTTCATTGTTTATGAAACACCCAGACTTAATCATTCTCAGATTCTCCATATACATCAAGGAGGGGCCCTACAGTATAGATGTAAATAGTGGGTATGAAAGAGGAAATTTCTGTTAACATGCAAGTCTGGATCACTGCAAGAACAGGTTGAAGGTCCAGAAAATGATAAAGTCAATGATTCACGGAGACATTCTTTTAACAAGGTTTTCCACACAATGCAAAGGAACATACACAATCATATCTTAAGGCAAACTGCTGACAGATGTACGGTGAAACAGGAGTTCCTAAAGGCTGAGTCTTCAGCACCCCACACATTCTTTACAGCTCCACACTAGAACATATTCCATTCCACTTATACAGAGGAGCCTTCGGTAAGTCAGCATCTAAGAATTGTTTTGAGCAACTCCCATTATGATCTTTACATTCAAATTCTCAATATATTCAGATCTAGAAGACAGAGCTTGCTAAATCAGACATGTGAACAGAAGCATAGACATGAGAGCCTTGCTAGTATTTTTAATACTCAGGCTAGTCAGTCAGGTCTAATTGGCATTAACAGGACCTCCCATAAGCAGTAGCATTCTTTGCCTGCAGCCAACTGTCCCTCACGGAGGTATGAAGTTCTTTCCTATCTTAGAAAAAGAAAAATCAGAAAAATTGCTTCCAATCTGATTCTTTTGCTTGCCCCAGCTACATAGTATGCGGGACCAACAACTTAGCACCAAGAGGAAATGGCTTTGTAATTTATTCATAGAAACTAAATGACCACTAAAGCAGTTCTATTGTATATGGTGCTTTACATCTTCAAAACACTATATAGACATTAATCACGCCTCAGTATCTCTGCCTGGTAAACATTTATCACCACCAATTTACAGAAGGAGGAATGACAGAAGGTACGTAACTAACCAGGGGCATAAGGACTACTTGACCATCTACATTATAGGCAAAAATTTTAATAGCACTTAAATGAACTATGAGATGTAGGCTCCTAAGTGCCTAAATCACTTTGAAACTAGGACTTAGGCAACCTTGAAAATTTGCACCCTACAGTTTTAACTGTTGCGGGAGCCAGTTACAATATAGCTGTCCTGACCCAGTCAATAACTGGTTCTATTTTGTAATGTAGACATGCCCTAACTTGCTGGTTTAAGTGACAGAGCAACCAGCTTTATTTTCCATAGATTTGCAATGTACAAGAGTTCCAGAAAGGGACCAATATTTGAGCATTAGTAAGAGAAATGAAAGAAAAAAAATGTTTAATGTTGCTACTGCCATGACGTTACCTGTCTGATCAGAAAGAATTACCTGTGGTGTCAGTTACCACACAACCAACACATTTCACATTTCTGCAGCTTTACTTAGTGCACTAACACACAAACACACTGCACAAACCAACCAGTACACCCCACATTAAACCTGGTTATTTCCTGGCTTGTTGAGGTCTACAAATCTGGTACCCCTTGGAAGATTCTATATTTTTCTCACTTCCCACTTGGCTGAAGCCCTGAATCTTGGTCACCATTCTTCTGGTCTAAGACTGGAATGGACTCTTAAGAATTAGTCACTACTAGTTGCTAAAAGGTAACAGTTGAGTGACAAGAAACACCTTCTCCCTGAGGAATATATATGGTTCAACCACTGCCCAAGAAGCAGAAGCAGGTGGGGTGTGTGGAAAGGGATGAGACAAAGGTGAATATTTATTATGTAGGTGCTATATAGACACAGGATGAGACATGGTCCCCACTCTAAGGAGAGAGGAAAGGGCACAACATACAAGTGTTCAACAGGTGATTATTCACACACTTTACATTTTTAAAAATGATTAAAACTACCTCCAAATACCCCGCCATTGAGGCATGATCAGCCAGTTTGACTTCTTGTAGGTGTCACAGTAGAAGTGGGTCTTCAGGAAGGTCTTGAATGCACAGAATAATGATTTGGTGGATCAATTCAGGAATGACTTCCCATATGTACAGAGGAGTGTGGAAGAAAATCACTGGTGATAGGCGGACAAGTGGGACATTAAGACTGGCATCATAGGCAACAAATTACAAGAATCTAGAGGTAGATAAATGAGGATAGAATTATGTGCAGGGCCTTGAAGGAGCTTAATCTTGGAGAGGAAAGAGGAAGAGATCGTAATAGACATTGCCAGAGCAATGGACAAGGAAGATTATCTTAGCAGCTGCCTTTTTTTTTTTTTTTTTTAAATCAACCGAAGGGAAACCATGTGGGTGTCAGGAAGTCCAGGGAGCAGGCGGTTACACTAATAAAAACAGGAGAGGAGGTGGATGAATTTTAATTATAGGGATGGTTATCTTGAAAACAAGTCCATTTATTTGAAATGCAGGGTATAATCATAGGAATGACTACATAAAATGGCACTCTTTTCACTCATTTCCGTTTCCCTTGTGTATCTGAGACGTATTTGCTTAATTTACTGACAAAACAAAGCTTTTACTGCTGCTAGCTTTGCAGAGCCAGTACAGTCTATTTTGTCTCACACATCAACCTGCTATCTAATAAACTAATGCAGAATATTAGTGGTGAATGTGTAAGGCATAGTAAAGAACAGAGCTTGGTTTTCAGATTGCAGGCTGCAAGTTAAATTTGACTTGTAAAATGAGTGAGCAAATTGGATATGGAATTGAATATCCAACTTCACAAGGTCATTTTTACAGGATCATTTTACACAGTACAACCACACTTAAAACAAGGGTTTGTCCCCCTTTAAAGAGGAGTCTTCTCTGTTGAAATCTAATTTGTCTTGTTATGTAACCATTTAATAGATCTTTTCTATTGCAATTCATCTCTGACAAAGTAGTCATTTTGAAGAGTTCAACTATATTTCCATACATTTTTTTGTTTGATACATGGAGAACTTAATTTTAGAAGTCTTCTTTCTTTTGCAGATATAACTGTCATTTAACGGAGCTGCACAGTAACCAAAAGCCATTCCCTAACCTTATTTCTGGGTTAATGTAAACAACAAATCAACAAAATTTCTTTTTTTGCCAGGAAGCTAGGCAATAGTTTGGATACTGCAGAGGTTCCTTTACTACCAAAATCTGCAGTGTTGTTCAAGCTCTAAATGCTGTATGGGAGCCACACTAACATCATGCTAGTGTCATGAGATAAGGAAGTGGCAAAGAGAAGACTAGCTCAGCTAGTCAAAGACAATGGAGAGCTAATATATGCCACTACAGCACAAAGAAAAAGCCTGCCTGTCAACAGCTCCTCCTGCTGGGCTGCCACACACTTAGGCCTGGTCCACACTAACCCCCCACTTCGAACTAAGGTACGCAAATTCAGCTACGTTAATAACATAGCTGAATTCGAAGTACCTTCGTTCGAACTTACCGCGGGTCCAGACGCGGCAGGCAGGCTCCCCCGTCGATGCCACGTACTCCTCTCGCCGAGCTGGAGTACTGGCGTCAACGGCAAGCACTTCCGGGATCGATTTATCGCGTCTAGACAAGACGCGATAAATCGATCCCAGAAGATCGATTGCTTACCGCCGGACCCGGAGGTAAGTGTAGACCTACCCATACATATGCCTTTGGAGACCTGAAAGGGACAAGCCATATTTAATGAGGAAGTTTCATTCAAGAGACAGGAGTCTCCAGCAGAGAAAGGCAGTGGAGAAACTTGTTTAAAAGTCTACAGTAAATACTATATTAACTGAAAGCTGAAATCAATATATTTACTGCAAACTATTCAATATATTTACTGCAAACTATCTGCAACAAACAAAGGCAGATTTGGAACTCCATCTCAGGAGGCCCTGCTAAGAACAAGGATCTATGAACAAGCAGGAACTGTGCAACAGAAGCAGTAATGGGAACAGATTCTAAAGCTGTATTTAAGGCAATATGATGTGAATCTTCAGTCTTATATAAGATCCAGGTGTTGTATTCACTAAGAACAGACTGATGTATCCAACTGTAGTCCAGCAGGTATTTCCCCTGAAACTCTCCCAGAAACCTGAATACAAATAAAATGCTAGTGTCAATGGTAAACACAAAACCCTTCCCTGCCTCCAATCCACCCCCCATAGCTGCTTCCTGGCACAATTTCAGCTCTCAATTTTTGTTTTAACGGGTACTAGCAGTAGCCACCTCTACATGACTTTTATTAAAGAGACTGACAAATACAGTAAGAGAAAGAAAATGCACTTCTCACGAGAACTGGTTGCTCTTAAAGAAAATGATGGGTATAGGCAGTAAGTGGGATTAGATATATATGCCTCAAACACAACACTAGCCACTGCTTAAATATGTGCATCATGTATTTAGGGACTGTTAATAAATCCAAGAAAATATCCCCTCCTCCCCCGCATGGTAAAACCAAAATGTCAGGCGCCTGTGTTTCTCCTCCCTCCTTCTGTACACTGGAGTCACAGCAGATCAGAGAACCACTGGCAAGAACTTATATACATTTTTCATAAACGATCAGACTCCCAACCCCCGCTACAGGTTTCTCATACAGTAAATGTAAGTGGGGAATAGGTCTTGCTGTAACACACTTTTGTGGAGGGGGCAATTCCTGACTACACTGCTTATAAAGGCCAAAGAATTACACATTTATTTGTGAAGGTCACCAGGCACTCTGAGAACCCAGATGCCAATTTCTTTGCCTAGTGTCAGATATGATTCTGCAATATGTTTATGTCCTCCTGGAAATGCTTTTTACACAGCTGAAAAAGCAAAGCATGCATTCATATTTAAAGATACGTCTGATCAAAATACCCCCTGTGATACTGGGCTGCTTTTACTAGCCCTAGATTTCATCCTTCATTGTACTATGCAAGCACATATTTGATCTTGATTATAAATTGAAACACTCACTCAGACAGAGGCCTTTTCCATACTTGCCAGCTTCCAAGACGAATAAAACAAGATATATAAAAATAAAACCACAGAAATATAACAGTCAAGCCTGGAGGAAAACACGGTTTCCAAGAATAATGCTATAAATGAGGTCATGTGCTACTGTACTGGAGATTTAAAGAAAACAGCCAAATAGGATGCACTGATGTTCCATGATCTTCTCACCTTCACCGGCTCGCAGAAGTGCTTGTCGCAGCACATACAGGTACAGCAGCACCACATAAACATCACCGCATGGCCAATCTGCAAAGTCCTCCTCAGTGCTAGGTACTGCTTGGACAGTCTCCCACACTGACTACACTGCTCCCTACATCTGAGAGACAGAGGGCTCTGGACACTTGCTTTATAAACAGAAAGCCTTTGCCAAAACAAGCATCACTGTGTGCAGACCTCCAGTGCTGCTGATGCAAATGGTTACACTCAGCACTCACGCACAGTATATGCCTCTCTCCTCCAGCCCCACTGGGAGCATTTTGTTTACATACAAAAGCATCAGGATTGTTAGATTTAAAGCTACAGGGCATTCAATTCTATATTAATTGCACTACACTATATTTACACTATATTTTATTTCTGCAGCACTCTCAAAAACACTGAGAAAGATAAACGGACAAAGTAAAATCATCAACTGACAAGATAACAACTGGCGTCCCCGAGGGAGTGCAAAATATTGGGTTTACAAGAAAATTCTGAGATAGGCTTAAAAATACCCCCAAATATCCACCCACACAGCAGGGTATAAATTACACACCCCATTAAATCTCAGTTGAAACAATTTTCAGCAGATTAGTTTGACAGCACACCAGAAAGAAACTCTGGTATGAAGGTAACATGGTCTGGTGCAGGGGTTCTCAAACTTCATTGCACTGCAACCCCTTTCTAACAAAAATTACTACACAACCCCAGGAGTGGGGGGAAATGAAGTCTGAGCCTGCCCGAGCCCCGCCACTCTGGGCAGGGGGGGCCAAAGCTGAAACCCAAGGACTTCAGCCCCACGTGGGGAGCCTGTAAACTGAGCCCCGCCACCCAGGGCTGAAGCCCTCAGGCTCTGGCTTTGACCCCGGGCGGTGGGGCCCGGGCTTTGACAAGTCTAATGCCAGCCCGGGCGACCCCACTTTGGGGTCCTGACCCACAGTTTGAGAACCGCCCGTTTAGTGGGTCTAGCACAGACCAGGAGGAAAGAACTGAGTTCTAATCCTGGCCCTGTCATTGATGCAGAGCAAACTTTGTCAAGTCACTTAATCACTGTACACCTCAGTTTCGCCGTCTGCTTGTTACAGTATCTCCCCACCCCAGCCATTTTCTTCATCCAGACCTCACACCAACTTCATCTTTATTAAAAAAAAAAAACAACAACTTTTTTTTCCTTTCTTGGTCTTTGCATCTCCATTCCGTGGTTGCTCCCCAGCCCAGTCTGTCACTCAGCCTGCTACTTACTGCTGGGAGTGGGAGGCTCATATTAGTGGCTCTATGAGGTTCAGACACATGCTGTTGATCCTGAGCCGTGTAGACTAACCTAGCATGGGCAGTGAACTGCTGAAGAGCCCACGGTCCTGAATGTGCTAACGGCTTCTGACTCCAGCTGTATTAGGGACCAGCAGGAAGGGAAAGTGGGTTACAAGAGATTGCCTCTGCTTTAGCCACAGCAGCATATTTGCATCAGAGTGGATTCGAGGACATACAGCTTTTCCCAACTCTTTTGCTTCTCTTTTCTGCTCCTTATCCTCTGGACTACTCTGCTGAGCCGCAGATACCCTCATGCGTTATACAAGCGTGGAGTATATTAACCAAGCTAAAACACAACTTTGGGCTTTTCCCCTTACGCTGTTTTGTAAAATCCATGTAATTCTGTGTGCCGTGAAGAAAATCTACAATTAGTTTATAAAAAGGAGACAACACCCCAGCTAAGAGGCAAATTCTAGAATAGCCCAGCATATGAGCAACGAGAAGGAAAACGTTACGTGGGGAAAAATTCACTTTCAGCTTTCAACTGCGGGAAAGAGGAATTAAAAAAAGAGGTTTGGATGTATTCTCTTAATGCACGTTTATTTGATTTGAGATGGTACTACTAGATCAGCACTCCGGGGAAGGAGCACCAAGTGCCTGAAGGGGGACAGAGACCAAAAGAGTGGTTGGGGTGGCAGCAGCAGGAAGTTTGTTGAGATTCAGAGAAAAAAAACCCAGACAGTATTGTTATAAAGAAGTTAAAAGGTACTTCAGCTTCACCGAAGCTGCTGTAAAATTAGTTCTCAGGTTGAAAGCTTTTATCTAGCATGTATTCTTCATTTTGAGTCAGAAAAAATGGGGACACTGAGCAAAATAAATTAGTAGGCACCCAAAGCAATAGTATGTTATGGGCCACCTATTTCAAGCCCAGACTCAGAATGGGTGGTTCAACACAGAGTAGTTGAGCACTAAACCTCTGTGTGTGTAAAGGTAGGCATGCAAGACTGGAGACCTGGTGGACACCTGGTTCTTGCAAACTCCTGGATGCAAAGCCTCCTCATTATTACATTTCTGTTTGGTGAAAGTTCAAACCTTTAATTGGGATTGTCACAAGAAGATGACCTCAAAGAATTCCTATCAAGCTTTCAAATAATGGTGTCTGTGTCTAAGTCCTGCTGTGCTACTGTATATTGAACTTAATGCAAGAATTTCCTTATATAGAATGATACACACGATAGCAGGTACTTGGACAACAGGTGAGTTCTGTTGCTCAAACACTTTTTCAGAAAGTTTAGATGTAAAACTTCAAATTTCTACTTCTGCCTTGCCACCAAGTCACCTTAAATGTGGCTAAAAAAACATTATCTCCAGTGAGAATAAATATGATTAGTAGAGAAAGGCGACTTAGGCCTTGTCTACCTGTAATGTTTACTCTAGATTAACTATTTCAGTTGGGGGAGGGTTATTTTTCTATTGAAATAGTTAGTTAAACTGATATAATGCCCAATTGTGGATGCATTCATATCAGTATAAAGTTGCCTTATACTGGTATCGCTATTATTCCCCCTTTCTACAGGAATAGCTACCCCTTTGTACACAATACCATTGACTCCTAGAAGTTGTTTATACCATGCAAAAACCCACTAGTTGGAACACTGAGCGTATAACACTTGTACAGCATTGTGTGTCTACATACAGCTGCCGTCTTGCGTGTTTTACAAGTGCTGATTGCAACACTAGGAAGCAGATCTTTACCATAGATTAGTTGCCAATTTTGGTTGGATGTATTCCTGGAGATTTCATCATGACATAACCTTTAATTAAAGATTAATCTTAAATTCTTGGAGACTCCAGGCCAATTCTTGGCAACCCTACTGTAGGTCTGGATATGCAGCACAGTCTACAATGGTTTCGTCTAGTCTGAACAGGTAGAAACAATTACTGCAGCTGCACTACTTCAGTTGGTCTCTCTCATCTCATTCTACACTGCATTGCCACAACGCCCCTCCTTCCAACAACAGTGCAGGGGAGCTTCAGTAGTCAAACAATGGAAAGGAGTGGCATTCACTCTACATTTATACAGCACCTAGCAGAATAAGGAACCAATCTTGTTGGGTCTCGGCACGACCATGATAAAATGTTAAATAGTAATAAGAAAGGTTGCCATCAAAATGGTTTCAAGAATAGAAGATGCAAGAATAATTTCATGGAACTGATGTTATTACTGTTTCCTTGCTTAGTTTGGAAAAGCTCCGATATCTTTAGTCAGGTTGTTCAAAATACTGTAAATGATAAAAGATCATCAGGGATATGAGACGTTGAGACACACTGATCACTAGAAAGCACCGCTCTAAGAAGTGAAGTACAGCATTTAATCTAGGGCTTTCCTATATGGTGCCAGCAAACGTGCTCAAAGGTGCGATTCGTAAAGCACACTGACATGCTGTCCTCTAATTACCTTCTGTAGACCCTGCTGGCACAGGTTTCAAACAGGACTACTTTAATGCAAACAAGGTACCTTTAGTGAGTGCCAGCAGGGTCCACATGGCATCAGCAGAGAAATTTAAGAATCAAACCCTCTGCACCATGTAAACAAGGCCCTAGAGAAAGGATCCTAGGAAAGCTGTAGGTAAAAGCTGCTAGTATTCTAGCCAACACAAAAATCTACTCACTAGCTCTTTACCAGATTATGATATTTTTCTCATCTGCAAAAAAAGCTCATCTGAGACATGTGTGAGAAGAATTTTACAAAGCTGCAATCCACAGTATTCTCCCAGTAGTTTGACTAAGTTTAGGATTCCTCCCCTCTTCAGCTGTGTTACAGGACAACTGAGAATATGAATCCCGGGCCACCCAGAGGAATCAGGGTGCCTGGGGCAAAGCAATTTCGGGGGTCCCTTCCATAAAAAAAGTTGCAATACTATACAATACTATATTCTCGTGGGGGGCCGGGGCAAATTGCCCCACTAGCCCCCTCCTTGGGCGGCCCTGTATGAATCAATTCAAAGACATCTAGTCTCAGTTTTAAAGCTGGTACAAGGGCAGATGCTATCACCACTGTTGTGTACTTAGTATCACACACAAACAACAAGTTCAGTGAAAATTACATATTGTTTTCATTTCAAAAGTTAAGCTATGCCTGGGTTAGAAAAAGTTATAAAATTCTTTCAGCAGACATTTCTTAAACGGAACTTCATTAGTAAAACAGATTTCATTAACACACACACACACACACACACACACACACACACACACACACACACAGGGGGAACAACAAGAAAAAGATCAATCTTTCTGGGTAAAATCCTAGTTCAGATAGCAGTGGAATCCCTATGGAGTAGACTCACCATAATGAAGCAACAAAAAGTGCAAACAACCCCCAAACCCTCTCTTCAATTGTCCCTATCATCATAGTATCTGAGAGTCTTCCTAAACCTTACAGAACAACAAGATTATTGAAAAATTAATCAACCTACCAGGCTCAGTATCACCTCCATTAAGAAAAATCAGTCACATTCCCCATTCAAGATGAGGGCATGTTTCTTCTTTAAGTTTTGTTAGTTATGCTTCCGAATCTCAGCCACACCGCATTGAGGTTCAATGGCATTAAGAATGGATTTCTACCTTCACAAATGTACTGAAACATCATCTTTATAAGAATGCCAAGAAACAAGTCTTCGTTATAAACAAAATTGAAAAGGTTCTTTCCACTCACTAACAAACTGTAACCTGGCAGTCCGAATGTAAAGCCTCACATCTGCAATGAATTCTCTAGTGTTTCACTGCCGATTGTCATGTTTCCCCCTCACCTCTTCTCTCTTGCCTTTGTTCTCAATATG
This sequence comes from Trachemys scripta elegans, assembly GCF_013100865.1. Lineage (NCBI taxonomy): Eukaryota > Metazoa > Chordata > Testudines > Emydidae > Trachemys > Trachemys scripta. Next base: position 18,852,019 of record NC_048304.1, read on the forward strand.
AAGCCATGTACAGTGGCAGACACTGCTTGCAGCAGTTTAACTACTTCAGCAGAAGCCAGATGACTTGATCAAGTCTTTAACTAATGTCAGGGACATTAATGTTTCATGGATCCTAGCCAAAAACAGAAAAAGCCTAATCAATACACAGCTTCTGCAATGCTATGGAGGAGATCATTCAGAAGGTCTTATGTGACGAAAACACTTGGGTTAAAAAGCCCCAGCTTGAGAGTAGTTCTTGTATACTCCAAAAGGCCTCTTCTTTCCCCTCCCACTCAGATTCCTGTTCCGGCTATTGAGTCCCTAATTGAATTAGGGACTCAGGAGGCCCAAAGAAGAGTTGCTGTCTTTGTCTGCCTGCAGCATTTCCTCTGAGCTGAAGTCACTTAGTGGAACTGAAAGCGGAGGGAGGAGGGCTGAGAAAACAAAGCACATGAATTTTGATGCGGCTTAAAAACTTTTGAGATTAGATGCTCATATGACTACAGTAACAAGAGGAGGCCTCTTTCCAGGGCTGCTTGAACCCAATTAGTTTAGAAAAGGGGGATAGAGGCTAGAGTACTGCATGTGCTTTGGAAGTTGGCTGTTGCCAAAAATTAAATAATGTAAAAATCAAGTAGCAGCAAGAGGCGGAGGGAACACTTCAGAGCGGAGTTAAATTCGTAAGCTTTATTGTGCATTTCCCCAAAGTGATGCTTAACATGTGAAATAAGACCTATTTAGAGAGCAATTTTTCAAGAATCCAGAGCGTTTTGCACATTAAAAGTATTTGTATATAGCACCACAGGTGATGCTCTGATACTTTTAGGCCATGTCTACACTATTGACCTTACAGCGACAGCTGTACCGATGCAGCTGTAAGATTGCTCGTGTAGCTGCTCTATGCTGACAGGAGAGAGCTCTCTCGTTGACATACTAAAACCATCTCCACAAGTGGTGGTAGTTACATCGGCGGTAAAAGGTCTCCTGTTGACATACTTGCGTTTCTGTTGATGTAACTTAACTCACTCAGGGGTGTGTTTTTTCACACCTGGAGTGACAGCAGTTGTACTGACAAAAGTGGTAGTGTAGACATGACCTTAGTGACATAAAAACTAGAAACAGGATCACCAGCCATCAAAGTGCAGCAACAGTTTAACAGCACACAATGCATAAATAAAGTTGTAATAGTAACAAAGTTAGGACAACCATTAAGGGAAAACACACTGAAGCAGCACAGGAATTTAGGGAGGGAGAATAATTACCAGTGATGGAACCTAGCCAGCATTGACAGAACATCCCTAATTCTTGCTACAAGTGCCACTAAGTCTTCAGTAAACAAGTGGTGAGGAGCTCAGGTTTACATCTCATTTGAAAACCAGCACCCCCAGCCAGTGGCATCGTACCAGCTAAAACCACCCAGAGGCACTGATTGAGGAGTAAGGGAAGTCCAACTTTTAGGGTATGCCTACACTTCAAATTATGGTGTAACTGTAGCATGGGTAGACATATGGATACTAGCTTTAATCTAGCGAGTGCACATAATAAGAACAGTGAAGACGTGATGGCATGGACTCCAGCACAGGCCAGCAACCTGAATATGTACCCAGAATCTCCGGCGGGCTTGTATTGGGGGCAACTAGCCCACACTGAAGCCTGTGTTGCTTTGTCTTCACTACTATTGTTACTCATGCTACAATTAAGTGAATCTACTGTGAATTATACTCAACACCACCAACTTCTGTACTTAAGCAAATGCTAGAGTTCTCTCATTCAAGCACTGAACTGACCCTGTTTGGCCTGTGGGGTCTTATGGGATTATAACAGAGACAGTGTGGCAGTAGTCATATGACAAATTATTCAGAGTGAAGAATTGGTTCATTGCTGAACACAAATGCAACCTCTGTATAGATGTAGCATGTGACTTGTCAGTATTGCAGGTGCATTTTCCTCCTCATGTACCTGGTCTGCTAGACAGCACTCCAGAAGTTATATCCTGAAATAGTTAAGACAAATTTCTGTAGAGAAAGTTTTATTCTGAATTTACTAATTTATTAGACAGTCTTTGTCCTAGTTAAATTTCAAATCATACTGCTGTTTCTAATGTTTGTTTGATCAAGATTCCCCAATTAGGCCTTTCACTACTTGAATTTGAAACAACTGCATGTAAAGACATAGGGACTCTAGGTACAATCTACAAGCAGCAGGAGACAAATGGAAAAAAGAATGAAATGAAAAAAGAAAAGACAAATGGAAAAAAAACCTAACTCATGGCCCAATGCCAAAGCAGCATTCTTTTTAGAAACCACCACAGCTCCTCCAGCATGTGCAAGAGAAATTGGTTTGCTCCACTTAGTTCAAAGCTATATAGTGGTACAAGAGAAAGGGAATCTGGTTAAAGGAGCACTTACAGGCTAGGTGAATTCCAACCATGGTAAACTGCAAATTACTGATCTATGTCATAATAAATACACAGTTCCTCTTCTCCAATATTGAAAGTTAGTCATCAGTTGGTTAAGCTAGTTATTTTACTAGCTACTTACACTAAAGTTTTATATACAGACTCTTTCCATTACTCAATAATTCAGGATGGACTACTAGAAGGCTGACCTAGTGTTTGTGCCAAGCTACTCTGTGAATGAACCTGCGTTGTGGTACCAGTCCCATTCTGCCATTGCCTGGGGCCAGAAGAGCTACAATCCCTGAGGAATCAAGACACTTGCATCCAATTATCTTGTGGAAGGAGGATAGACTGGTAAAACCAAGAGGGTGGTATGGACTAAGCCATAGGTGGGGAAAAAAAAGTGTACACATTTGGGTGAATCAAATTATGAATATTAGAATTTACTTTAATATACATCACCAGGGCTGCCCAGAGGATTCAGGGGGCATGGGGCAAAGCAATTTTGGGGGCCCCTTCTATAAAAAAAGTTGCAATACTATAGAATACTATATTCTCGTGGGGGCCCCTGTGGGGCCCGGAGCAAATTGCCCCACTTGCCCCCCGCTCTGGGCGGCCCTGTACATCATACAGTCCTAACACATTAAGGAACTGATATTCAGCATAGACCTCTCTCACACATGCAATTTTATTTGTGCTTCTGTGCACTAAGGATTTCATGCTCAGGCATCAGAATATGCCTGGATTAAATCATATCAAAATCAATTTTTTGTTAAACACATTAAGTGTATAAAAGACTTATAGGAAAATTTAGGAAATTTTTACTGTATATGAGATGCCAATGAAGAGAAAGATGCCAATGCAGAGAAACACATGCAAAACTGTATGTGCACAAGGGGAGGCTGAGGTGCCACAGAAGACCAAGATGTAAGCGCTATTATAAACCAGTGTTTCCCAAACAGTGGGTCAATGGTTCTAGATGGGTGGCCATATCCTGGCCAGATTAACCCATCCCTGGGCCCTGGCTGGGGAGGGTGAGGGGGAAGAGATAGCACAAGCGTGTGTGTCTGTTTTGAAGAGTGAGGCTGTCCCACGCTCATCCTGCAGTGGCAGCTCCAGTCCTGCGAAGTTGGGCCTGGCTCTCTGATCCTGGCATCGTGACCTGGTACAGAGTTGCAGCACCATGCAGGTTTAGTCCAGCTGCGTCCACACTGGGTCAGGATTAGGACTGTAGTACTGTGGCAGAGGTGTACATATGTAATGGTGGATCGCAAAAAAATGGAGAAAATGCAATTGGTAAAAAGTTTGGGAACCACTGCTGTAAGCCATAAGACGCAGCCAAAATTTTTCAAGTGTAGAAGAAGAGGATTCCTGTATTATAGTTTATGTCTATCATATCGAAATAAATTTGCATAAGAACCTCTAATTTAAAAAAAAAAAAAAGAAAAGAGGTAGCTCGGAATCAAGTTAAGTGTACCAAGGAAAAGTCTCCAACTGTGATTGTTCTGAAAAGCGGCTGTGTAACATGAACACAGCTTGCAGATTCAGATGTCTAACTATGGGATCAAACTGTCCTTATGCAGCTGTTTCCTAAAGTCTCAAACAGTATTACTTCAAAATAGAGGTACTTACTCCACACATTAGTATTTACGTCCTAAGATTTTTGTACATACACACAAAAGATGGATGCTACAGCTTTCAGAACATGCAACCCCTCAAAAAACGTTATGTAACTGCACAAGATGAAAGAACAGATACAGATGGATGGAGCAAAGTCGCTCTCCAAAGGAAGCATGGTCTTTAAGGAAACATTCACGACTGCCTATTATGCACAGAAAGTTCCAGGAAATGAACAATATTCAGCAGCTGCGGAAGGCTGAAGGGACACCAGTGAGTTAAGATTGAGACAGAGAGAATGTGTGTGAGTCATGGATCCACAGGATCTGTACTATGCCCCTTGGAGGAACTCCTATGTGACAGACCCCCCAGGGGTCCCAATCTTCCTTAAGGGTAGGCCCCACGGCCTTAATGCCTCCGAGACAGACTCTAGGCTCCAGCACTCTGGTTTCATGCAGGGAGCTTTGGCCAATGAGATAGACTCCTCGTCAGGCTTTTATGCCCTTCAGGGACCAATGCCCCATAGCAAGTATTTGCAGTGATGCCAGCAGCCTTTTCAAAACAGTAGGATTCATTAGCCAACTGTAAGGACAGCCATGCAAAGTCCTTAGTTTAGAATAACCTTTAGAGCTAGTCCATTCCGGCCCCATAAGTGCAATCAGCCAGCCAAGCTGATACACACTCTACTTCTAGGCCCTCTCCTTCCAACTCCTTGTCAGTTCAAGGTGATGGTCCTATGTCTCTTCAAAGGGCTGCCCTTATGTCAGCCATCTGACACCTTTCCCCTTTGTTGATTGTTCGGTCCTTGGGCTTTTCATTGTCCCTCTGGAGCCCCCTGTTGATATTTGTCAGTTTTGACCAGTTCTTTAAATGACCCATTCATTCCACTCCAGGTGGTTGGATGAGAGAGACCTCCTGTCTCCTGTTCTGCTCCGAGAGCAGGTTTAACCCTTTTGCACCACTGAGTAGCAATGCAAAGTACAGAGGGAAACTGAGGCACGCACGATTCATAAAAATATTACAGAAAATTCCCATTTCGTCATAGCGTACGTTAATGAATATTTTAATGCACAGAGGTTTGGGGTCCAAAAATATCCTCTCTTCATGCTGCAGGAGTGTCTTTCATTATTTGTTTAAAATAAATGGTCACTGTCTAGAAAAGGATTGGGGGATGGCGGGGGCCGGGGGGGGAGAAAGAGGGAAGGATACGCATTCCAGAGCTTTATTCTTTGGAACTTATTCATTGGACCAATAAAAGGGATAACTGTAGTAAAAATGATGCAACATTTTTTTTTTTAAAGGGACACGCTGCTATTATTTCTCGCTGAAGTAGATTATGTAATATGATCCTTGTAACATGATGTCTAATGCACTTGGAAATACTTCTATATGTGCATGTAAAATGTATAGGAATTACTAAAGTCCCTAAGAATGAACTGAAAAGCCAGGAAGAGGACAGGCTAGGAAGTAAGGGTTCTGTGTCCCCTACCTCAACTGACAACTTTGCTAGCACTTTAAGCAGTCAGTGAGCTTTATTTCTGATCTCCCTCAGTGATATCTTACATTGTCTCAGGGCAGACAAAGAACCATGAGATCAGGTCTAGGCAGGTAAATGAAAGAGAAAATGGAGTTTGGTTTTAAAACGTACAGTATTTGCAATATGTAAATCGGTTTCTGCAATATTGGATATTAAATATTGGTTTGAAAACAGATTTAGCTAAACTTCTACAAACCACGTATGGACACACTTACAGCAGTTTAGATTGCATGTGTTAGTTTACCGACGCAAGCTAAACCTATATAAGGAGCATCCACACAGCATTTTACATTGGTTTATATGAAACAATCAAAATGATATGGGCTTGGCTTTCCAAAACTGGGGTTATTCACAGGAAATCATACAAACAGGACAATTGCTTGCCTTTCTTTTCTAAGAGGCAGAAGGGGCCTGTTTGCTACAGGGAGCCGAAAGTAAGCAAGCAGCAGCAACAATCAACTCTATATACATTATAATTGCTTGTATTACAATAATGATTAAAGGCCTTAATCAGGACTGAGGCCCCACTGTGCTATGTACAAACATAACCATTCTGAAGACCTTACACTGTAAAAAGAAAAGTTGCACACAAATTAACCAAAAAGGCACCTAATGGTTGCTGTGCCTATTGAAACCAATCACAGATTAGTCACTCGCCATCTGACATCTAACTTTGCAGGGAACAGATAAGAACAAGCAAAGCTTTCCTCTCAAAAGGTCCTTTGATTTAAACTTCAACAAGCCATGATGTAGCTGCCAGATTGTACATGACACTGTGAATGGCAAAGGAGTTGCACAGGAATAAACGGGTTTGTCCCCTTTCTATTTCTTTATGACATATAAAGAAGGCATAAAAGGTTTTTTCACCTGCTCAGTTTTAACATTAGAAGTATCAAGAATATCATTTCTGATCTCCTGTGGTTTTGCTGGAGGATTCAAAGGCTGCAAATGTGCCCACAACTAATGAAAAGATGGAGATGCTGAATCTTTTCTCCTACATGGCACTTGAGCTAAATAGAGGCTAATAGAAAAAGTTTTAAACGAGGGGTCGGCAACCTACGGCACGTGTGCCAAACACGGCACATGAGCCAATTCTGAGTAGCACGCAGCTCCCTGCTGCGGTCCCGGCCCCCAGCCCCACTCAGACCCCCCGCCCAGCGCTCTCCCCTGCGGGGGCAGGAGACAGAAGCTTGGTTCTGTGGCAGCCAAGCTTCCCCTCTCCCCAGCATGGTGCTTTCTGGCCCCGCCTCCTCTCCGTCCCTGGCCAATCAGCTGATGGCCCTAGCAAGGGGGAGGGGGAAGAGTGGCAGCGTGCACACAGCTCTGTAGAGGACGCAGAGAGAGGTAGGGGCAGAGAGAGGTAGGGACGGAGCCTGGGGGAGGGGGTGGAACAGGGCATATCCCTTCCAGCCCCCTGCCATGAGCCGCTCAGGGCAGGGGGCTGGGAGCACCCCTACGAGCCGAGCACCTCAGCCTTCTGCCCTGCACCCCCCAACCCTCTGCCCTGAACCCCCCCACCCCAACACACACCCAGCCTTCTGCCCTGCACCCCCACAGCCCCATCCCTCTGCCCTGAACCCCCCCACACACTCAGCCTTCTGCCCTGCACCCCCCCAGCCCTCTGCCCTGATCTCTGAACCCCCGCCACACACCCCAGCCTTCTGCCCTGAACCCCTCCCCCAGCCCTCTGCCCTGACCCCTGAAACACCCCCTCCCCCCAAGGTCTGGGGTCCCGGCTGCAGGCCCTGATCAGCCCTCTGCCGGCCTAGGTGAACAGAACCCCAGGCTGGCAGCAAGCTGAGCAGGCTGGTGGCGTAAGATCAGCATTTTAATTTAATTTTAAATGACGCTTCTTAAACATTTTGAAAACCTTGTTTACTTTACATACAATAGTTTAGTTATATAATATAGACTTATAGAAACAGACCTTCTAAAAACGTTAAAAATGTATTACCGGCACGCAAAACCTTAAATTAGAGTGAATAAATGAAGACTCAGCACACCACTTCTGAAAGGTTGCCGACCCCTGTTTTAAACTATCTGAATAAAAATTACTAACTTTTATTTGCATAATATCTCTGATGTTATAGCCCTACTGGTTCTTTAGTTAGTCACAGAATCCAAGAAAAAACAAGAGATATTTCTAGTTTAAAAAGTAAACTTTTTCTGGAGAAAACCCTCCAGGGCTTTTTATTTATTTATTTAAAGTATCTTGCACATTTTAAAAAAACTCACAAACCACGTGATCTTTAAAGGGATTCTATCAAGACTGGAAAGACCAGGATCTGATCATCTTGGCTTCTCAGACATATTTGCAAAGTCAATTTGTTTGTTTGTCTTCAAAAATAAATATTTAAAAGCCACTGCAAGTCAACATCAAACCCATGTATAAGATGAGAAACACAATTTTGCTAAAAAACAGATTTTAGGTTCAAGCTTCTAAGATGTTATTTACAAACAACTGAAGGGGAAAGCATATTAAAGTTATTTAAAATGCCACAATTGGGTTCTTTGAAATGAATGCTTTTTAAATACAGAGGACACAAGCTGAACCATAGTACTGCACTAGTGCTAGGGACAGGACATCATACTTTACAAATGAACACAGATTACTGAGAGTTCAACAGCCACAAGAATGCCTGCAGTAACTACAGCTCTGATAGCCCACAAAGAGTTAACAATCATAAACCTAATTACTCACAGCATCTATAATCTCAGTGATACCAGACATCTTGTAAAATGCTTTGTTTAATCATGTGGTAATTAGCAAGTTTTTACACTGTCGCAAGAGGAACTAATCATCAAGATCTGGTCTTGACCCACATAACCCCCAAACACAAAGATGACAGTCTGTTTCCGTGCTTATTGTAATCCAGAAAGGCTGCAGAGGCTTAAAAACAAGCCCCCTTAACTTCCCACTGGCATATATACAAGTTAGGAAACAGCATGCAAGAAATAATCAAGTTATTATGTAGACTTTCAAATGGTGGAGTTTTGTCTGGAGAACTTTAAATTAAACATGCATGTTATTTAATATTTACCTTCTAATCTAAGCTCAGGCATCTAGGGTTCTCACTATATCAGAGTTTCTCCTTGAACTTTATCTAGATGGACATTCATAGTCAACTCCATCTGTCTTTTAAGGATTTCAGGGGCTTGCTTCTCCTAGTCATCTGTCCCAGTCTCTTCACCCCATTATTAACCCCCATATGAAACCCTTTCTTCACTAATCAATTTTTTTTTAAATATAATTATGGTTATTCTCATATATGGAACTTGTCCCTTCTTCCTGTACAGACTCCCATAAACAGTTTTCTTATCTGGTCTGTGTGATCTTAGCAAGGTGTTCCTATTGCATTTTAAAGTGTTTTTAATAATTAGTTTAGCTTCAGTCACTGTGCAGCATCCTGAATATCAAGGGAGTGCGGGAGGGTACTTTATTAACAAATTCCAATCCCAGATGTCTAAATAATAAGGTACACACCCAACTTCCCACTTTCAAGCTACAAAATGTAGTTATGGTTATAATTAGCCAGTAGAGGGCTCCCTGTACTAAGTTAAGAGAATAAAGTGTGTGTAAAGAGGCAGATCATTTTAGGCCCTGTCTATAAATATTCCTGATCATTGCTAACAGTTCAACTTTACCAGTGTTAGCAAAATTGGGAGTACCACCATAGCTAGCTGCTGATCATGTTTTAGACATATTCTGATTAGGGTTTATGACGGGTGAGCAAACTTTTTGGCCTGAGGGCCACATCTGGGGTATGGAAGTTATATGGCGGGCCATGAATGCTCTCAAAATGGGGGTTGGGGTGTGGCGGGGGTGAGGGCTCCAGCTGGAGATGCGGGCACTGCGGTTGGGGCCAGAAATGAGTTCAGGATGTGGGAGGGGACTATGGGCATGGCAGGGGGTTGGGGTGTGTGTGTGGGGGGAGGGAGGGCTCCGGCTGGGGTTGTGGACTCCGGGGTGCAGGAGCGGGATCAGAGTTGAGGCATGGGAGGTGGTCAGGGATGCAGGCTCCGCGCAGTGCTTACCTCAAGAAGCTCCCAGAAGCAACAGCATGTCCCCTCTCAGGCTCCTACGCGGCGGTGCAGCACTGGACAGGTGGCTCTGCATGCTGCCTTGTCCGCAGGCACTGCCCCTGCAGCTCCCATTGGCCGCGGATCCTGGGCAAGGGAAGCTGCGGGGGCAGCGCTTGGGGTGGGGCAGTGTGTGGATTGCAGAGCCTCCTGGCTGCCCCTACATGTAGGGACATGCCGCTGCTTCTGGGAGCTGCGCGGAGCAGGGCAAGCCCCCGACCTGCTCCCCGACAGGAGTGATGGAGCTGGGCAAGCCCCAGACCCCTCTCCCTAGTGGGAGCTCGATTAAAACGTCTGATGGGTCAGACATGGCCCATAGTTTGCCCACCCCTGGTTTATGCCATGGTGCTTCAAAATGCTGGCAGCCAGTTTAATTAAGGGATGTCCGATGTTGCAAACAGCCAGTGGAGCTGAACCAGTATAAACAAATACAAGACATTTTTGAAAAACTCTTCTAGTATAGACAGGGCCGGGGTTGTGAAGGTACTGATTACTACACAGTACAGTATGTGGAAGATACATCACTAGTGCTGCTGAAGTTCTGTTTCAGATGCACAATTACAGTATTTTCATACAAATAACGTATATAGGCATAATGCAGAATGGCATTTGGCTATAGTACAAAGGAGTCTTTCACTGTGACCTTTCAGTTCTCGTTTCAGGGTTCAATACCAATACAAAAGGCAATGGAGGTTTGGGAACTTGCTCTATTTGGGGCTGGAAATGGGCCTGTTTGTTCAATAGCTTCTCTGCTCAGAAGATTCCCAACAAGCCTAAATACCCTGATCTTTTGTTGTCTGAGTGGTAGAGGGAGGAGGGATTCAGTGACCTTCAATCCCTACTACCTACCGCCAGTGTTTTTAGGGGTGGTCCCATTCTCATCATTCTCTTCCTGGAGAGGCTTGGCAAGGTAAACCCATTCTCCTTCACTATAACCAAATCCCCATTCAGCAGTAATGGGATCCACCAGCTCACCTTGTTTCAGAGGCTGTACTGAACTTGCTACCTCCACAGCAATGAAAAAGTCAAAAGAGAACATGAATAGAGCTAAAATCATACTTTCCTCAGAAAGAGATTTGCAACTTCAGCAAGAGACTGCAAAATGACCACTTTAGAGCTGCTGCTGGTTATCTCCCAAGCCTGCTATTAAAAGGTAAATACAAACTGCAGAGTTCAGCAATTGCCAGGTGGAGAGAAGGTAGCGCTTCAAGAAAGGGGCTGAATTCCCAGCTACCTGAAGGGGTACGACGGAAAAGCATTCTGAGATTTCCTAAGAGAGACAGCCTAGTGCTATATGCCTTCAAGCCACATAGCTGTCCTTTATTTTACTATGATCTTAATGTTGATACTAAGCAGACAGTGGTTCTCTCTTCAGACAGGTTTGTCTGTTACTGCTGGAACCTACAATACACCCACTTTCTATAATTTTATGGGCTAAATTCCATTAGCTGGAACGAGGCATCTCAAAATTACCTTATATTTCTCCAGACTTGAGGCCTCATACCCACTGTCAGTACTCAGGGTTTGTCTTGGGCTGTGCATTGCTGGTGACTGAGTCCACCCTCACCACAATCAACTTTTCAACTGCCATGGAACCTTCTGGGTTCTTTCCCTTTCCTTCTAGCTAAGCAGCTTCTGTGGAGTGAACTGGTATCTCCTAAGAAAGACTAATGACCCTTTATTGACCGGAGTGAAAAGTCAATGTTCAAATTTCTTCCCCTCCCATACCCAAACTGGTTTCTGCAGTTCATAATGGAATCACTATCAAATTTCTAGATCCCAGTTCAAGGTGAACAATTTTTATGTCACCTGTTACAACTGTCTGTTGGCAACATAAAAATCTCTATTCCTTTTGGATATTATTTGGATTTTATTCCCCACTCTGCAGTTAACTAGCTTTGTGAATTTGGGAAATCACTTCACCTCCCTCTTCCCTGTGTTTTACTTCACTCATCTGTAAAATTGAAATAAAAGCCTCTTTTGTAAAGTGCATGGAAATCTGTGGGTGTGACTGTGTATGATATATAACTGAATTTTATTGTTAATAAGGATTAACGGCCAATCACAGGTCACTTATCTAACTTTTGGGGCCTGATACCCTCCCCTCCTCCTGTACGCATTATACTACTTTCTTAATAGCTAATTAATCCCTCCAGTTCACAAAGACAAAGTGACCCATTAATCATTTCAGATTAGACACTGCATAGAAAAGATGAGATTTCACTCCAGGAATTTCTAATCAATGAACTGTAATCTCTATACTCACATAGGCTTCCTCCAATGTGTCTCTTCATACATTACGTAAGTGGGCTAATTGGCCAAGCGAATTGAGGCCCTACACTCAACTTGATGACATTTCTTTGTATGTAATATAATGTTTGAATGGTGCATCCAATCAACGCCACAATTTTAGGGACACGGTCTAGACAGCAGTGGGCAGAATCGTATTGATTTTGCTGAAAATAGGAAAACTAGAAGGGAGAGACATCCTGAGTGCCAGCAGCTTCAACCAGGTCTGTAACTGCATATAGATCAAAGACCCAGCTGATGAAACCATTAACACCTTCCATCAGAACATCCCCCAGCTCAGCTCTGCCCATCATCCCAAGAGCCTTTAAAATGTTGACCCCCCTAAATAGCCTATCTTCGAGTCAGAAAAAAGAAATAAGGGGGGGTGGGGAGGTGGGGGGTGGAAGAGATGAAGGGGAAATGGAGGAGAATGGGGGAAGGGAGGGAGACAGAAAACCCCTGGTGTGCACAATGAGAGCGGCCTGCAGAAGCAATGAAGTGTGTAACCTTCTAATTCCAGTATCAGGGGGTAGCCGTGTTAGTCTGTATTCACAAAAACAACAAGGAGTCCGGTGGCACCTTAAAGAGTAACAGATTTATTTGGATATAAGCTTTTGTGGGTAAAAAAAAACTTCACTTCAACCCTGCACGTCCCAAATTCCCCCCACCCTCTCTTCTCAGCCCATTGCCCCCTCCCACCTACTCCCTATTCCCCCCAAGGCAACCAGCTCACCTTACATCTGCATCTTCTCCAGGGCCAGGCACCTAATTAAGGGAGCAACGCCTGCGCGGCTCCACTAATTAGGTGGGTGGCCCTTCATTCCCTTATGTGCGGCCAGTGAGGCGCGCACCTGAGAGGGAACTATCCACGGACCAACTGAATGGAGCTCGCGGACCACAATTTGAGAACCTCTGCTCTAAGACAAGGAAGCAAAAATCACCCTACAATCAATTAAAGCTCCTGGGCTGTGTGCAGTGTAGCTTACATTCATGAATATTACTCAGATTTGCTTAAAAGTAAGTAATAGAGTATTTTCTAATAAAGTAAAAATAAAAGATGCTCCCAGAAAGTCATGATTTCTAAAGGCGTTCCAAGTCCCTGCCAAAGATTATGGAGCCAGAATTCCCGTGCAAAGCATCAGTACAGGGTTTATTTTTTTCTGTTGCACTAGTTAATGTTCACATGACTGCTGTTTTATCAGCAATGGACTGGGATAAAAACACCCTATAAGTGAAAATCTGAAGCAACTGATAATTTTGTTAGATATTCAGTACAACGTTGGTACCTGCAGAGCAAATCTCTGCAAAAATACTAATGAAACCTTTACGTCACTAAGTAATTTTCACATTAACCAAGTCCATTTGCCAGAGTTGCTCACTGTAATTAATTAAACAGTTGATTAAGACCATGCATTAGTTGCTAATAACTTCATGCCAGTCTAAAAATGATCTACTATCTGCTGTAAATTAGCCATGAATGAATCATCTAGAAAGACTCCATTACCTCAGATTACAAAAACCAAGCATGTGAACATAAACTATGGACAAGGACACTGATTACACAGAGAATATCAGAAAATTTTGTTGCTGTTGCAAAACTTCAGAGATAGTGTTCAGTGCTAAGTACTGATCAGAATTTCTTTACGTGCCAGCGTTTGGATTATGGAATAGGCTGTCAAAGTCAGTGACTGACACACAGCAATTTCTCTTTACATTTTTCTTAAAAAAAAAAAAAAAAAGAATAAGAATAATTTGCAAGACATCATTGCTGAATTACTCCCCAATGTGGCATAATTGCTAAACTCAGGGCTGGTCTACACTGGGAATTTACATTGGCATAGATATGTCTCGCAGGCATGGAAAAAAATCAACCCCTCCCCCCCCAAGAGATGTAACTATGCCAACCTAACCTCTGGTGTAGATAGTGCTAGGTTGGTGGAATAATTCTTCTGTAGACAAAGCTACCCTTTCCAGGAGATGGATTACCTATGCCGACAGGAGAACAGCTAGCTGTGCCACCGTAGCAGTTTAAGTGTAGACCAGGCACCCTTCATGAACTGAGGGTCTTATCCCAGAAGCGTATGAAGTTTCACCTGACTAACTAGTGACATGGACAAAAGCCTCTGATAAAATTTGACAATAAGATCAGCTGTTACCAGCGATCTGTTAAAACTCAATTCACTGACAGAAGAGGCTCCATCCCATTCTCACTGGCTGTAAAGTTGACTGGCCATCGGATTACCTGATGTTTCTTTTCTCTTTTTCTTTAATCCTTTCTGCCTCCACCAGTCTTTCCCTAAAATATGCACCCCCTTCATCCCACGTAACTGTTCGTCCACAGGGCAAAGTGTAGAGGAAGTTAAATGCAAGCCAGACACATTCGTGACAAATAAGATTGCTAAAATGATGTGGAATTAAAATGCTGATAAAGGAGGAGACATCAGCTTTTGCTTCTCTCTCCACGTCAAGACAGTTTTCAATACTATGGATTAGTGAACAAGAACTCATTGTCTCCAACTGGTTTGAATCCCACCTCTTCAAATGCTTCCCTCTCATTTCCGGGTTAGGCTTTAGGTCTTCCCCTCTCTTATGGAATTGCATGAAAGTTCTGTTCTTGGCTCTATACTCTTAACCATCTCCCATCTTCCTCTGGGATACCTCCAAACTAATTTCAGCCTTGGTTACCTGTTCTGTTCCCTCATCTGCTTGTGAGCTTTGGAGTGTACCATAACCACAACCTACTGCATGCTTCATGAGACAAAGCCTTCCTTTAAGTAAAAAATCCTGACTGTCATTCTCATCTCCACTCTCAAGGTCAGAAATCTTTGGAGTCATCTTTGACCATGAAATGCCTTTTTCTCCTACAGCTTTCTTGCTGATATCTTACCTCTGGAAAATTGCCAGAACTACTTCTTACCCACTTCTGACATCTTTACCGTTCATTCATCACTTCCCCCTCAACTACTGCAGTTCTTCCATGATTTTCTAAGGCCTAATCATTGAACTTTTAAGCAGTGAAAGGACGTGTTGGGATGGCTGCAAACGTCGTTTAAACTGCCAACCATGTGGTGTGTCAGTCATCCTTAACGCTATAATGCTTCCAGTCAGGAGCACAGTTAGTACATAATGATATTCAAATGCCCCAAGGCAGAAAGAGGAAAAAGAAAACCCTCAGGAGCTGAGTATCGTAAAACAAAAGGCTGAGAAAGAAAAGGACCAAGCAAAACAGCAGGGATCCTTCTTGAAATATCTTCTCTTTAATCCAAATAAAGATGGGAGCAGTTCACAGCATACAGAAGAAGGAATTTTACTTGGAGAGGAGGTTAGCTCACATCTGCATGGAAGCAGTTTGGAACATCAAGATGAAGGTATATTACTTTGAGATGAGGGTAGCTCACATCCACAAAAAAGCAGTCTGGAAACTCAAGATGATGGAAACTTACTTCTAGATGAAGGCAGCTCACAGCATCAGACTGATATAGAAGTGGAGAAAATTTACTCACCTTCAGAGAGACATGCAGAAATTGAAGTAAATGAAGTAGAAGGAAGGAAGGATGAGGAAGTTACAAACAAATTATAGAATGGGGACCCAGCTTCATGGCCCAGATGTGATGACAGCAAATTCTCGTGGAACATGGACCCGAACAAGTTCATGAATTTCCCTTTCCTAAGGATGGAAATAAAATTCTCTGCTCAGCATTACAAGAGGAAACTCATTAATGGGGAAGAAATTCATCGAAACTGGTTCCAAAATTCAGTGTCGAAGGACTGTTTTGCTTTTGATGCAAATTGTTTAGAAAATCAAGCAATTGGTACATCACACTTCCTGAAAATGGTTCAAAGGACTGGAAAAACAACTTCAAGTCTCTCTTCACATGAAAGTAGTACAGAACATTTGGAATGTTTTCAAAATTGGAAAGAACTTGAATTATGATTGAAAAAAGGAAAAACTATCGAAGAAAATTTGTGTGTGATCAAGGAAAAAGAAGAATATTGGCAACAAATATTAGAGCGTCTGATTGCTTTAGTGAGAGTTCTTGATGGGCAAAAGTTTGCATTCCACAGCAGAAATGAAAAATTATACACTCCAGGTAATGGAAACTTTAAAATTTGTTGAATACCTAGCTTTGTTTGATCCAGTCATTAAGGAGCATCTATGTAAAATAATTGATCATGAAACAGGTTCATTGCTTAGGAAAAAAATATGCAGAATGAACTGATTCAAATCCTAGCAAATGCCATTAAAAAGAAAATTGTAGAAGCTACCCATTCTGCAAAATACTTTTCAATAATACTGGACTGTACACCAGATGTGAGTCATGTTAAACAAATGACTATGATCATTTGTTTTGTGGATATGGAAAAATCTGCAGATGAAGATAATGCTGAAGTACTCATAAAGGAACATTTTTGTGTTTCGTACCACTGAAGGAGATGACTGGAGCATTTATGACAAATTATTCTACAAGGGCTTGTGTCATCATCTGTTGAAAACTCACTTGGCCAAGGCTATTATAATGGGAGTAATATGAAGAGTAAAGACAATGGTGTGCAAAGAATGATGGAAATCAATCCTAGGGCTTTTTTCGTTCCTTGCAGTGCGCATTCTCTGAATTTGGTTATCAATGATGCTGCTAGATGCTGTTTGGAGGCAAGCAGTTTCTTTGACCTTGTGCAACGTGTTTATCTCAGGCTCAACACGCCGTTGGGAGATTCTGACTCGCAATGTGAATTCTCTAACTGTGAAACCACTTAGACAAGATGGGAGAGTCACATTGATGCTTTGAAGCCTCTTCGCTATGAACTTGGAAACATTTATGATGCCCTCATTGAAATTTCTGATGACACTTCCTTTACTGGATCATCTGGCAATACGGCACGTTCAGATGCAGAAGCTCTTGCAAATGGCCTTTCCAAGTTCAAATTTGTGACTTCACTCATTTTAAGGTATAATATGCATTTTGAGATTAACCTCACTAGTAAGCAGCTTCAGGAAAAGAACTTGAACATACATTCTGCTATTCAAAAACTGCAGTAAACTAAAAATATTCTGGAGTGATGAAGGGTTTGAAAGAACACTGGTAGATTCTTTCGAGCTTGCTGAAGAAATAGACTTTCCAAAGAATTTGAACCAGAGCAAGTTTGCATTCGGCAAAAGAAACAGCAGTTTTCACATGAAGGATGAGACACACCGATTCAGAACCCAAAACAAAACAAAGGTTAAGTGAATTTCTACTTGTTTCTGCTATTTACTCGGATGATGAACGATTTCAACAGATGCAGCAGCTACAGTCAGTATTGGGTTTTCTATTCGATATCCACAGCAAAACTGATAAGAGAATTTTGTATAAAACTGGAGTCGGCATTGACTCAGGAAAATTCAAGACATTGATGCTACAGATTTGTGTAGTGAGCTTCAGGCTTTTTCAAGATGACTTAAGAAACATTCCACTCCTGAAGAAGTTCTGAAGTTTGTTTGTGAAAATAAACTCAGTTTTCCAAACATTTGTATAGCTCTACGCATTCTTTTAACTTTGCCAGTTTCCGTAGCTAGTGGGGAACGTAGCTTCTCAAAGTTAAAATTGATAAAAAGAACTAGTGACTGAATTTTCAAAACTTAAAGCAAGAAAAGTCATGTTTTTAGAGCACAGATTGTTTTTTATTCAGAGTGTTTTGTAAATACAGGTTAAAGTTCATTGAAGAGTTCTCTTATTTCTTTCTATACTGGATGTGGTGGTAATGGCAGTTAAAGCAGAATAGCGTAATGGATGATTTCGGATTTGTAATAATAAAAATTGTAATTAACATTTTTAATGCATTTTTATTTGAAATTGGACTGAAATAATATCTAGCTGTCATGTACAAATCTATTCTGAAAATTTCGTCTCTATTTTATCTGATCTCAGAAACATTGGTTGGACAGACTGACGGACAAACTTGAATAATTAAGCCTCTGTTTAAAAAAAAACACAACTTAAAAAACATTAAAGGAAAAAAGGGGCAAAATGTTTCCCAGTTTACCAAAAATCTCAGCCTAGATCTGCCCTTGGAGTTTGGGGGTGTGCCGATTGCATGGTTTGCTTAGGGTGCCAGCTGCTGGCAGCTAGTCTAGGGCCGCCCCTGGTGCTCAGACTTTAGTGACCTAATATAAAAATCTCAGAACTACAACACCAAAAATAAACATTTTCTTAATGCACAGATCCCAATTCTGCATTTTTTTTTTTGAGATATCCTATCTTCTAGAACTGGAAGGGACCTTGAAAAGTCATTGAGTCCAGCCCCCTGCCTTCACTAGCAGGACCAAGTACTAATTTGCCCCAGATCCATAAGTGGCCCCCTCAAGGATTGAACTCACAACCCTGGGTTTAGCAGGCCAATGCTCAAACCACTGAGCTATCCCTCCCCCCATTTTCAGCAATAAAACGATTTTCCTTCCTTTAAAGTTAACCTGCAAAGTGCTTCCCTGTCCCCTTTTCTTATAAACTTTAGAAATAGAAGGACTGCAAAGGATGATCTGTTTTGGGCCGTGGCTACAATCGAAACTCCAAAGCGAGTGTGGAGATAGCTCTTCCAGTGCTGCAGGTACTCCATCTCCATGGGGGGATTAGTTTACAGTTCTGGGAGCCATGCTGGGGCACTGTTTACACTGGCGCTTCACAGCACTTGCGCTCAGGGGGTTGTTTTTTCACACCCAAGCGAGAAAGTTGCAGCGCTGTAAAGCGCCAGTGATGTTGGGAGAACTATTAGTAGGCCTGCAGGCTGTTTACTGAGAGATCTCAGTTGAACGGCATAAAGGTGCTAAATCTTTAACAAAAACTTCCTTAGTCAAAATATGACTTACTAAATTACAGAGGTATCACCAAAAAAATTTTTTTTTTAGCAGATGGACTAAAAGGTCCTTCCCCTCTAAACAACTCAGCTGTCATTAGTCTCTCACACTAGTTCTCCAGTCAGAGCCTGCCAGCCTAGACATCATCTGAATTTCTAATTCAAAAAACCAAAACAATTGTTTTTTTAAATTTTCAGGCCTTCTTGATAAATCATAAAAACCAACGTGTGCACAAGCCCAATTTCTTTCCTTGCAAGTCACCTTTGGAGTTGTAATGGCTCAACATTCTAGTCTGGTGATTTATCAGAGCAGTATAAAAGAAAGCATATTCAAGTAAAAGCAAATAGTTTAAATGCTTTGACTATTTTCACGTTCTGTCCCAACAAAGCAGCTCTGTGCTCTGCGAGCAAGAGCACAGAGGCCAATACAGTATGTCATTTTCATTCCTATGGATCTCCATTTATTTGCAGCCACTGCTCCACCCCTCCCTCTCTGATATTTCCTGATACAAATTGTAGTTGGATGTTAAGCTAGATGCAGCCACAGCAGGCTGACCTTTTATAACCTCTGAACAAATGGAGATGTGTCAGTATTGCTGACTCAAAAGAGGGAGCATTAAAAAACCCAACAGTTTCAAACAAAGCCTACATTGAAAACATTAACCGTTAAGACAGAAAATAAATTAAGTTTAAACTTGCTGTGTGGAAAAATCTTTATTTGGATCCCACAAACTAGTAAACATTGTGTATTTTCACTCCTAGTAGCATTAACAGACCATTTTAGTTACTGCAAAAATAACAATCTTCACCTAGTTTTAAGAAGACAGTTTTACTTGCCGGGAGTCGGAGAAGCATCACTGTTCTATTGTTCAAGCACCTGGTTTCAAAGCCATCCATAAAGACTGCTTGTAAAACCAGGAGACAGTTGGATGGATGCCAGAAGAGGTAGATTCTTGGCTTGAAGAGCAAGGAGTTATGTGAATAAACTGCCTACATACTAGGATCAGAATAAATTTTATGCTATTTAAAAAAACAATTCTAATATTAAAGCAAGTATATTTGCTTCCTCTGGACCTACTGACAGGCAAATCTGTGCTTTGCATTTTTTGTCAAATTCTGAACATTCTATGCTGCTTGAGACGCAAGTTCAGCATCTCTGTTGCGTACTGCTGCAGGAAAGTCTGACCTCAGCTATCAAGGGGAAAAAAAAGTCACTTACCATAGCTGGAACAACCCTAACAAGGAGACAAAAGACAAGGACCTTTTGAATTAAAAATGATTTCTAATAAGTCATCGAACCAAAACAGCTTCATTTTGCACACGAGCCATCTCTCATCACGAGAGCCACCCACACAGTAAAACTGAACAAACCTTTTAAAAACAAGTAGTCCATCAGTAGCACAATTGGTTTTCTAGTTTTTAATACTCAGAGTTGGGGCAACAACAGATAAGGCAATATACAAGTCCCAAGTCTCTCTCCTCACAAATCCAAAGAGATGAAGAAATGTGGTTTAATTAGTTATACAAGAGAAAGTACATGATATATATTTAATTTTGTTTCTTTCGTAGTAGTAAATAGCAGCCATTATACAGAATTTTAGAGTGCAAATACCAAACTTGTAAGCTGTGCCTGACGGAAATGCTGCGCCTAGATATTCATTGCCTATTCACATGTCTATCTAGCAAACTAGCCATATTTACAACTCAATATCACCACATTCGAGGGGAAAAGAAAAAACATACATGTTTCAGAAGAAGTCAATGAAGTTTCCATACTGGTTCTGAAGTAAGTGAAAGAATTTGCAGTCTACGCAAATGCCTCTCCTTGGCTTGAGCATGCTGTACTACGGAATGAGGTTAGCAGAGACAGGCTCCAGCCATGCTGGACTGAATTCTACCCTGACAAAGCAGTGTCACTGTAATATGAAACAGGAGTACCCTGTGTATGTTGGCAAAAGCCCTGAATGGATATTCTAGAAATCAACAGCAACTCCAAACAAGTGAACTGCCCTTGTCACATGAACACATCACAAACATTTCTGAGCCCACTAAAAATACTTCCAGTCACTGACACAGACAGGAGGAGATCTGAAGATAGGCTTTTGGTCTCTGAAAATTAATAAAGCAAGAGGGAAGGTGCTTCTTGTTAACCTGAAAGTGATCAGGGCAGCTATAAAAAAAAGTGTTTTTATAAAGGGGGAAGAAATAATGTTTTGTTGAAACCTAGGTAGTGTCAAATGATCAGAGCACAGGACTGAAAGACAGAACTCCTAAATCCTCACCCCACATTTTACATCAATTTCGTCTGGGAAATGTGGGCAAATTGTATCTTCTGCCTTAGTTTCTCCATCTATGGGGGGGGGGGGAGAAGGGGGTAATTCTTTACTTCCCGGGCCCTTTAACAACAGATGCAGAAATGAGTAATCAAGTAGATTTAAGCACCTACAAGGTGAAGGACAGTGTGGAAAGTTGTGAATTACGTGGACAAGTGTGGCAAACAAAGCCACCGTTGCCCCTTCTGCCAGAACTGAAAATATTTTGCTATTTTTAATCAGAGCATTTATGGAAAGCTTTGAATGGCTGAAAATGGGGTCACTGAGTGTGGTAAAACCAGCTACAATCTCAGTCTTATTCACTACCCAAGTGGACAGAGGCTGCAAGTCTGCATGACCTCTTCTGGGCAATCTAGAAACTACACTAACAAGCTCTTGGAACCGGCTTCCAGTCTTAATTCTGAGGAAGACAGAACAGAATAGATTCTGAGGGTTCTAACATGGATACAGACCTCTTCCAAGAGGCAAAGGATTTAGACAAGAGCTGCATCCTCTTAACTAGGAGACTAATGGGTGCCTTATGTGTTTTAGGGGATCATTAGTTGAAAGTGAGGCAGTGACTTATAATCATTTTGGGGGGCTCGTGATCAGCTGCTCAATGATAAATGACCTTCAAATAACCCCTCCGAAGGGCAGACCCACCCCAAAGGAGGAAGTTATTTTAAGACATGTTAATTTATTGTCCAGACAGTACCAGAACACAGCACCTGTGTTCAGTTAATTGCTAATCAGCTTGGCTGTCAGTAATGTATGCACTCAAAGGATGGAGGTGGGGGGGATCAGTGCCAAGAGAACGTAGTGCATTATACACTTCTTTCATTCAGGAGCATGTCACTAGCTCTGTAGATAGGCCATATACTGTTCATCTTGGGACTTGTAACCATTATCTACTTCGCAGTGGTTCCAACTAACTTCTGAAATGAACAAATTCAGTTCCTGGTTTGGAGAGCTCCATGCCACGGTATACTCTGATGCCAAGCTAATTATTCCCACCAATCAAATTTCCACATTTGATAAGCATCTCTGCCAAATAGTAACATGAGCAATTGCCCCAATATTTTTTTCTCTAAATTAGAAGACCGGTAATATCTTCACAGAACAGTGAGATTGAGCTATAACTTGAGTGTTAACCCTGACTTGACTCTGTCCACACACAATCTCTAGCTCAAATTAAGTGGAGCTTTTTAAGCTTGCGCTAACTGGCCGGGGTAAGGGTGGTGGGGCTGGGTTTTGAAGCTCGAGTGATGCTGATGCTCGAGTTAGTAATGAAGTTGTAATGCAACAGCTCAAGTTACAAACTTGTCAGCAGCTAATACAATCATTCAGGGTAGACTCAGGGCTAATCTACACTGGCAACACTAAATCACTGCCGCGGCAGCGCTTTAACGTGCCTTGTGTGGTTGTGGCGCAGCGCTCTCCCAGCGCTCTTAAAAAAACCCACCTCAACGAGGGGCGTAACTCCCAGCACTGGGGCATTGTTTACACTGGTGCTTTACACTGCTGAAACTTGCTGCACTCAGGGCTGTCGTTTTTCATACCCCTGAGCGAGAAAGTTGCAGCGCTGTAAAATGCCAGTGTAGACAAGCCCTCAGACACCTGCAGCTGGCCCATACCAGCTGACTTGGGCTTGCAGGGCTCAGGCTAAGGGGCTGTTTCATTGTGGTGTAGATGTTTGGGCTTGGGGATCATCCCACCTCGCAGGGTCTTAGAGTCCAGGCTCCAGCCCGAGCCTGGAAGTCTACACCACAATGAAACAGCCCCTTAGCCTGAGCTAGCTGGAATGTGCCAGCCACAGATGTCTAACTGCAGTGTAGACATACTCTCATTGTAACTCCAGTGTTGTTTTGAAGTGTGGCTTCTCTCACTGAAGCTAGGCTAGCTTGAGTGCAGTAACAGATGTGTACTAACTTGTGCTAACATTACAGTGAAGACAAGCCCAGGAACACCATCAGAAAATCTTCAGACATAACTGATGACTCAAAAAAACATGGGCGTGGAATATCAAGCACATGGGTTTTCCCCATGTCAAAACACAAGCCTGATATTTTGCCTCAGCTTCTACCTTTTCTGGGTTTTACAGGTCTTAGGTGTCATTTCTCACTTCTTCTCTGTCGGAGTGGTAACCACCTTCCACTATTCCATAGCAATCTCTGCAGGATGATCAAGGATGAAGTTGCTGAACTTTGAAGGGAACCTCATCCTGTCTCACTGCCCAGATGCTGTGTGGCCAATCCTTCAGGGCAGGCTCTTCATTTTACAATGTGCTGAAATGCCTTTCACCTTTCTGTCCCCAGTTGGCTAGGTTTTAATATTTCTACTCATTTAGAAACATAAACATTGGTGGTTTTATATCAGGAAGCTCTAAATATTGCTGTATGAATAAAGGGTATTTAAAACATGTTATAAACAGCAATTACAGCAAATTAAAAATGCTGTTGGTACAGCTTACACGGGTATACGTCCATGTTCTAACAAAATTAATTATCCACCCCAATAACTATTCCTCTCATCCCACGTTGCCTATCACGAGGAGCAGTTCAGTTTTAATGACTGCGTTGGTAAGGTGGTGACTTTCCCAAGATGCAGCTGTTCTCAGAAATTAGTGCTGTACATTGTAGAAGATTAGAGTCTGAACAGGTGGCTACAGAAGCTTTTGGGACAGTGAACAACTAGAGGGCAAGTGAATATCCCTTAAACTCAACATTCCTATGTTCTGTTCGTATAAATATCCACCCATTGTAACCATCCCTCAGTTCCATTCTCTACAAACCACGTCTCCCATACATGATTTGATCTGATTGTTGGATCTAGTAGCCTGGAGTATTTCTGTATATGACAATATTTAGTCGTCTTTGCTGACAGATCTATAGTTCTCTTGTATCTTCAAGAAAACAAACTGACCTGAAGCCTTATGTTCTTTGATAGAAATATATAATCTGCAAGTTTTTGACTCCTGGATCAGTAGATGGGTTGAAGTCTGCTGCTGTGTGTATTTTAAAGATCCTTATTTGGAACCGGAAGAGGCCTTAGGTGATGGAGCTGGGCTGCAAGGGCACAGAGATTACCAGGATCCCTCAGCCAACACAGCCTCCTGAATAAGGAACGCCCAAGTCTTCAGCTCTTCTTCTTGACTCACCGTAACAGCAAACCATGCGAGACTTTGTACTGCAGCACTTGACTTGTTTGGCGCAAAGAAAGGGAGAGAAACATTGGGGCAGAGACAAGGATTAGTTCAAATACTGTGTCTCTGCTCACATTCGGAGAGCAGGACAGGGCAACTCAGAAAGGCCCAGACACATGCAGAGCTAGATCTGAAGAAGAGCTCCATGTAGCTCAAAAGCGTGTCTCTTTCACCATCAGAAGTTGGTCCAATAAAAGATATTGCCTCACCCACCTTGTTTCTCTAATATCCTGGGGACCAACCTGGTTATACCACCACAGCAAATTAGTGTTTGGCAGTTACTAGCCGTGCTGCTCAGTAGCTGTTTCTGAAGCTGTACAGGAAGTTTTCAAAGTGAGTAAGCCACCAGACAGGTCACACACCTAGTTACCCTGTCAGAGCATCTTGAGGGATGGCTGTAAGATTCTAAATATAGACGTTAAAGACAGCCCTATGGACTCAGAGGCTGACTGATTGAAACCAAGAGATGTCTGAAATGAGGGCTGGATGGGTCATTACTTTGGTGGTGAAACAAATCGGCAGCCTGTATCCAATGTAGGACCAGTCAACTATTAACTCAAGGGCTGGAATGATGCAAAGCCCTGTGGAAATCCCGACTGTTTATTTACCAACAGGGTTTTGAAGAGTTTGAAAGGAATGTAATGCTGCCATTCTTCTCAAGCTGTTAAGAGTTGAGGTGACACACTATGTATGATCACTCTATAAAGACTGAAATAACTACGGTCAGAGGGGAATGTGTATGCATGTGCACATGCATGCTAAAAGTGGGGAAATCTATACCAGGAACACTAGTAGACTTACTGCCTAGCAGTTTTTGTTTAAAAGTTAGCCGTAGTATTCCAAATACTATTTACAATGCTTTATACTACTTATGATAATAAATAAACTTTAAATGCACACAGAAATTAAGAAACTATATGGCAGTCCCTTTGAAGTCTACTGAGAATTAACAACACTTGCTTATCATGGCTTTACATACAACAGCCCTGAAGTTTAACTTTGTGTAATGGTTTCAGGAAAGTCCTAAAAAAAAAAAAAAAAGGGACACAATCTTTGTCTGGTATCAGGAGGTAGCCGTGTTAGTCAGTATCTACAAAAACAACAAGGAGTCTGGTGGCACCTTAAAGACTAACAGATTTTTTTACCCACGAAAGCTTATGCCCAAATAAATCTGTTAGACTTTAAGGTGCCACCAGACTTCTTGTTGTTTTTGTAATCTTTGTCTGTGCTTCAGCAAAGAATTAAGCTGAGGTGCAGGAAGACAGGGAGGGTAATAAAGTTATACATAATATTGCCTCAACGTTCCCCTAACCCTGTTACAAAACCTTTGAAAGAAAGTCCTTTGCAAAGGTGCTGCAAAGTTATATGCCTGTAGTGACTCATTTATTTACACTTTTGGAAAATAGAATATTAGGCTTGAGGGATATGCACAAAACCTCACACGGGATGCACTACTCAGGAAGGCTCCATGACTGCATGACCAGCCTCACAAGTATGGGTCTGAGAAGGCAATCTCATAATGGAGAAAATACTTAGCTCTAGAGCTAAAGTGAATCTGCTGGCTATGGAGATTAGCTCTGAACAACTAATTTATCTATCAGTGTTTGCCATGAAGGTAATAGCCATCTTCAGTAGCATAGTCTAGACAGTGGATGACAAAGACGCCAAATCTTCTTAGGGTATGTCTACACAGCAGCTGGGAATTCCCAGCACACACAGACATACGTGCACTAGTTCTGCTTGAGTTAGTGCCTAAATATAGCAGTGCAGTTGCAGTGGCACAGGTGGCAGCTCAGTCTAGCTGCTCAAGTATGTACCCAGGTGGTCAGACAGGATTGTACTTGGATGGCCAGCCTAAGCCACCACAGCCTGCCACACTACTATTTTTAGGCATTTGCTCAAGTAGAGGAATTCCTGTGCTCGGAATTACATCTCCCAGCTGCTGTGTAGACATGGTGATTTCTATCCAAAGTATTCTATTTTCCAGAGGGATACATTCAGTTTGTGTCTTGCACAAGGTCATAGTGCTAGTCAGTGGCATATTAAAGGATGGCATCAAGGAGTCTTGACTTCCAGTCCTTGTTCTGACTCTAACAACTCTCCCGGGCTCAAAATCTGATTTTTCAAAGCATAGAATATATTATGTCTAAAATATGTACTTGCTCCTTAACTTGAGAGTTTTCATCATAGCTATTAATGGGAATGGCGCCTTTGATTAGTTGAAAAGCTTAATCATAAACTTTAACAACTAAGAGTGCACAAGAAAAATTACACACTTAAGCCTTACCCAGGAGAGTCAAAAGTGGTGCATGAAAATGCACTCTCAAAAGTTAGTCTGGTGCCTAATTCCACAGGGGTTTTCTTATGCTGTCAAAAATAGAACTAATTTCTACATTGACAGATAGAGTTTCAATCAAAATATCCACTGATCCCACTTACATAATTGAAAGCTACTTTTCTCTGGCATAATGCATAAAATCTAGCATAATTTACTTGTCTTTTTATAAATGTAATATAAATATTGGTTGCTAATTATTCAGTAATGACATTAATGGGAAGAAAAGGTTTATACCACTTAAAAGTACTGCATAAGAAGCCTCTGCTGAAATATCAAGGCTGCCAAGACATCAACACCATTCTTTACACACAGGCTATTTAATTCTTCAATTAATTAGCCCTTGGAACAGAGCTGTGGTTTAATCTAGAAATCAGGTTTGCTCAGAAAGGAAGAAGAAGAAGAAATTCTTGACTGTTAATCCTTAGTAACTTGAAATATGTGGCTAGAAAGCATGACAAGGTAGTACTTGACACAATGTGAGATTTCCCCACCCCCATTATGATAAACAGGGGAAAAATTAAATACATCGTTAAATTAAAATATTAAATACATAAAATATAATGCTTTTATGACAACTCAGACCTGCCCCCTCCTCTGTATCACTGCTGGAATTTTTGAGAACTGTATGAAGTTTTCCTTTTCAGTCTTTCTCAGCTATTCATCTCTTTGGGCAAGCTTCAAAAGGCTAGTATGTAAACGGAGGCTATCTCCATGAGGAAAATTATAGCAACGATCACCTTACTTTTTTTATTTCAGCATCTAGGATAATCAGCTATGTACTATTATATGCAGTTCCATTTGACCTATATCCAAGAACAATGCATTTTTCTTTGCTCCCATTCCCCTCCCTTCCAGTGTTCATAACTTCACTTTTTCAGTCCATTTGTGAAGGGTAGAGGGGATGAGGAATTAAAAAAACAACCAATAGGGTTCGCACCCAACCCCGTCCTTCACTATAGGGGGCCTCCCTGTAACCTCCTGTGTTACTATAACAAATTACCTAAAATAATCAAAAAAATTCATGGAGGTATAATGACCTCAATAGTACTGTGAGAAAGATACACACAGCTTAGTTAAAGGTCACCAGCTCATTTGTGTTCCACTCATGCTTATGCCACTAATCAGAATGTGAGAATTACTAAACATCTTTAAGCTTCACCTGTATTGAAACTGTTGAGTGTGAAGTCATGGAAGATGTATGGAAGGAATTAATATTTAAAGTGCCAGTATGATCAGCAAAGTACTCATGTAGTAAAGATCAATAGATCTGCTCCCTGTGGGTATTTTGAGGCATAGCTTTATGACTCAGACAGGTTTTCACTCCTGATAGCACTGCAAAGCCAGTACAGCTATGGGGGAGCTGGATGCTATTCTAATTCACATATAATCATTAAAGTTCCAACTTCAGAATTACTGGTAATCAATGTTCCCTCTAATTTTTTACATCCATGTGCGGAATGAATTTTGTCATGTGCACCAATATGGAGATGATGTGTGGCAGGGCTGGGGCTGAGGAGTTCGGCATGTGGGAGGGGGCTCAGGGCTGGGGCAGAGGCTCTTGGTGGGGGTATGGGCACTGGGGTGGGGCCAGGGATGAAGGTGGGGTGCAGGAGGAGCAGGGGCTGGCATGCAGGGTGTGAGGGCTCCGTCTGGGGGTGTGGGCTCTGGGATGGAGCCGGGGATGAGGGGTTTGGGGTGCAGGCCTACCTCGGGGCTGCAGTGGGGAGAGAGGACTCCCCCCAGCTCTCTTGCCACAGCAGCCAGGGCTGAGAGGTGCCTCTCCCCAGTTGCAGCAGCTCCAGGGCTGGGGAAGAGGTGCCCCGCTTGTGCGGCCCTCGATAGCCTGCTGCATTGCAGCACAGCTTAGAGGGAATTTAGCTGGCAATGTGTGCGCCATCAAAAATCCAGCTTGATTTTCAGATCCCAGGGGGAGCTTTCAGGCCAATGGTTAGAAAAACATTTTCACTTATAAACTGGCAAATTTGATCCTGAAGTCACTAAGGGGAAAAAAATGGAACTCCATGATATCATTTTAAGAAACATTTCCAAAAGTATAACCACACTTAAAAAAATTATGGACCCACATTTCCAAAGCATACATTACCCTAAGTTCAGGGCCTAAAGGCAATTACATGCATGGCAATTTGGACCAGTAGATTTTCTGTGAACTCTCCCCACCAGTGTGGATAGTGGAATTATACTTCCCTTCTCATTCATATTAGAGGCAGGATGACAAAAACTCTTCCAGAGAGGATGCCTCTTGCTACTACTTCAGTCTGTAAAGTACACATAGAAATCTCTGCTCTAGAGAAATCTAGATCTCATGTAACTACTTTTTCAGTTTGGTGGGGACACATTTTGAAACACATTTTTCCTGATTTTGAATACCTGCAGCTCTGCCAGACTCATTGTATTCTGAGGTGGCTCCTTTAAAAGCCAGAGTAGAATTGTTGCCAAACCAAAATTAAGAGCCCCTTTGACTTCAGTTAGTTTTTCCACTTTCACAAAATTGCCTTAATCCCCTCTCATTTCGGTTACTGACTACTTTTATTTTATTAAAGGTATGTTTAAATAACTGAAAAACTATCAGAACAAAGACTAAGAAGAGCTGCAACGAAAGTAGAGGCTGAAGCACAAGATGTAGCAGGCAGTACACAGCAACCACTAAAGGTCTGACTTTTTTTCTTCGGCTACATTGCTATTGAACAAGAACAAACTTTGCTTTTATCTGGATAATCAACCTAACAATTCAAAACAGGACTCTGAGGGACAAGTTGAGGGGGCTTATATGATTAGCAAACTTTACCCATATGCCAAAGTGAAGTCACAATGACTTAAAGGGGACTGAAAGATGTTTAACTTGCCAAAAACTGAATTCAAGGTTCTGTGTTTATAATCTTGTAATAAACATCTGACATCACTGACACCTAAAATAGAGGCGCTCCCTGCTCTGCTTTAGGAGTTACTGATGTTATCACTGGAGAAACAGAATCCTGACTTGGCAGGTAAATGAGAGAAAATAATTGGAGTGGAAATTCAACTTTTTCTTGCTGTAAGGAATATTTTTCAAACCCAGGCCCTAAACCTGGCAAAAGTTATACTCATAGAATGATCACATACTGACCAAAAATTATTTGAGGCCTCACACAAACTAGCTCCTACAAGATCAGATCTCCCACACAAGGCATTTTTCCACCACTAGGCATAGATAGGACTTTCATCTGTAAATTGTGCAATGAATTAGCAGTATGAGTTTGCAGTCCTGATTAAAGAACCTGTTTGGCATTGAAGTTCAGATAACCTGAGATGTTTATTCCCCTATGTACCACAGTACCTGCTGCAAAGAGCCTGTATAGCCACTCAGTGTAGGAGCCGGGGAGGCAGGAGGGAGGGAGAGAAGCCGGACTAGAGATATAACTGATCTCTTGCTGATTACCAAAAGGCCAGTCTGACATCAGGACCCTCAAACACTCTCATTCTATGATAGCGGTATGGAGGGGTGAATCCTAAAATAAAAGTGGAACCATTTTATTTTCTTAAAAGATAACTATTTGATATCAATATCAGATTCTTCCTCTATTGGGGTACTACATCCTGCCTTTAAAGAGGAATGACTTGCTCTAATAGTTTTTTTTCCCAGTTCCCAAGTACTATGTTAAAAAAATTATTATAGTGATTAGGGTTAGTGTTTCAAACCACACTGACAAGAGAGAGAGCTAACCTATTCTAGCAGCAGAGGAATGAAGCACAACCTAGCAATGGTAAGATGTCAAACCCACTTTAGATGTAAGGTAGTGTTGGAAATCCAGTCCAAAAGCACCACTGCAGAACAGGAAATACAAGCTGGTCTGAGGAAATTGTAGACCAATCAATGATAAATACAATGAGACAAGTCAGCATTATTTCAATGCGATATTTCAAGCGTTCGGGGAGCCGGCTCCAACTTACCATCTCTCTCTCTTGGCAGTTTTGGATTGCATAGCATTTCATTGCAGCTTCCCTCAATTTTCTCCCTCTAGCTTCCTTTGGTCCTGAATTTCTCCTCCTTACCTCTGTGCGAACAGCTTTATGGGGGGTGTCATGCTGTGGTGCTAATGCAGGGGACTTCATAGTGAAGACCAGCCTATACCAATAAAGATTTGGTGCACATCGCAGCTCAGCTTTTCAGTGGAATCCTTCTCAGCAGTACAAATTGCTCTGAAAAGAAACCTACAGCTACAGTGATCAGCCTCTAGGTGCAGGGTTGCCAGACATCCTGGTTCCCAGGGGAAGGGGGGGGAAGAGGGGGAAAGAAGAGGAGGAGGGAGGTTGCTGTCTTTCTGATCTCTCAAGGTTTTACTTTGCTGCTGCTCTATGTTGATGCAGTTATATGAAAGAAAATCATAGGATTTTAGAATTCAACAGGCCTTTTCTTCCTTGATTAGTGTTCAAAATACATTGGTGGGGAAAAATATCCTGGTGCTTATTTTTATTTTTTAAAATAGTGCTCACGAATGCTAAGCTAACTGAACCTCAGATCATGCTAAATTCTCTAGCATAGCTACATCCAAATTCTGGGCTGAGTAAGGTCACCAGAGCTATCTGTAAAGGATTTTCTATTTCACCAACAATAAAAACCATAGGGGATGCACAATCTGTTTACTGCAACTACTTTATTCAAGTAGCATTACTGAGGAATTTAAGGGAGTTAGGCGTCCAACTCCCATTGAAACTTCATCACTTTCAGTAACTACATTTCACTCTTGCACAAAAATCTTCAGAAAGTAAAGATGGGATAGCCTGAGCAGATGCGGCCTTTATGAGTTACCATAACAAATATTAGATAATGTTTTTACAAATATTACACAGCTTCACTGAACAAAGACAGATGACTTGAATGGCAATGAGGTGACTAAGCACAAAGTATTTTACGAACTCAAGGCAACAGACTAATGTGAGTATGTATTCCAGGGAGGTTTTAGCAGCAAAGGGCTGCCTCTCCCAGAGGTAACTCCAGCACAATGAAGAAAGACAACACTGAAAACGTACACGCTGTTTCACAGATCTGCGAAAGAAAAACAGCAGAGGAATGGTATACTCAGAACAGTTTGTATGAAGATGCCAAATACATGGAAGTGAAGGAGGAGAAAGAAATAAATTGCTCAGTACGACACTGGTGGAGTTCTGTTGACCAATTAATCAGAAGGATTTAATAAGGAGCCAACAAAGGACATATACACAGCCCAACTTTGGGAAAGGCATGCAGAAACAACTGTTCTGGGGTGTTCTTAGAGGCCCACTGTTGAAAGCAATTGTGTTACTTTTGAAAACACCCAAGAGCTAGTTTACAGCATAAAGTTTGATTAGAAATATCACAGAAAGCTCCCAGGTTTGTGGCAGGCTGAAGAAAAAGAATGCACATTAAAAATTGTGTTATACTACCCAATCCTAAATTTTCATTTTACAACAATGTAGTAGTGTGTCCTAACCCAGAACACAGCATACTGTGGCATTTTCAACACGTACAGAACAAAGCACCACCTATTGAATCAAAAGGAGACTATTTCTTGAAGGTCTTTTATCGAAGTACTGACCCTGACCCATCCTGCCCATCAGATCACAGAGCTGGAGAAGGAAAAAAGCAGGGAAAAAAAAGATTGAATAATAGAAACTGAGAATCCATTATAATCCAGCAAAAAATCAGAGAAGTTAATGGGACTGCTTCAAAATTACTGGCTTTGGGGATGAATTTTAATTACTCTACTATATGTAATGTAGGCTCTAATGCCAAGCTCACTCAAGCAGTAGATGGGCATTTATCAATAATTATATTGATTTAACTGAATTAAAGGCTACATAGCATCATTAATTGTGAAGAAACTGATTTTATGGAATTGAAAATTTCATACCACCCAACATCAAATTAGAAAAGACAGCAGCAATGAGCAATTTCGAATGCCACACAATGCCCCTTAAGTTATTTGATAATATAGAATAACTTTAGTGACACAGACTACCAAGCACATACTGGAAAATAAAGATTTGTTTAAGCGGTGCATGTAACTTTAACGTGCTGAAGAGCAAAACTAACTAGTTACAACAATTTCTCTTTAACAAAATGTAAATTAAATTACAAAATGTAAAAAAGGAGCAAAGGTCACATTTTAGGTTGGCTAGTACCATTATCCTGACAAACGCAACTGATACAATCTGATACTGAAGAATTTAGGCATAAGTGAGGTAATAACAGGGGTGGATCCTGAGAAATAGTACAACAGAATGAAAAAATACCCACAGGGTGAAATGTGACAAGACACAGAAAATTCAAAGACTGTATCTAGAAATTGCACAATAGCTTGGAACAAGCAGTTTAAGGCACCATACTCAGCAAAAGGACAGCGCACCAAAAATACCAGTAGTGTAAGCTCCCTGATTGCAAGAAGTGATTATACATTTAACTTACTAAATGCTTGTTTCATATTTGATAGTTCAAAGAGCTTTGCTACATGAGTTCGCTTTTATAACATGATATGACACAGAAGGCAGTAGATAATCAGCTGTACTTTGTATTCATGGCTACGTCATCTTTAGGAAAGCTTAAGGCTCAAGGTCTCCCCTTGATTTCTACACCAAGGTATTATCTGTGTGTGGCAGGAGATTTTCTTTATATACTTTTCAACCTGGGATTCTCCCAATTTCCCCAACAAAAAAACCAACCAACCAAACAAACAAAAAAATCAACATTTTTCCAAGTTGTGCCAATAGGGGGAACTTGGCTTCCTTTATTCTGAAACCAAACAGCCTGTGTGAGAGTGTTACCACATGAGGCCATTTAGAATATCTGCATACTACTCCAGTACTGGTAAGGAAAGACAACTCTCCCACCCCCACAGGGGTGTATCATATCTTGGGTAATCCAGCACTACACAGCTGTCAGCAAGAAATTGATCCAAGCTCCATAAGGATGGAGACAGCTTTTTGAACTAGAGATAATTCAGCACACAGTATCAAACAAATTCATCTTGCCGGGAGGTGGAGGGGAAGGTACAAACCTAGTCTGTCCACCATAAGCTTTTCCTCCACTTAAAAAACTGTGAAGTAATGTTGAACTTTATCCCCTCCATCTCCATAACTGTACTTTCACCAATACATCAAACTGCAGTTCTGCAATATGAGTAGGCATATACTGTATATGGACTTCAACACGCTGTTCGTACAAAGAAACTAAAGTACAACAAACTATCAACTAAAATAGCATTCTTCTTCCAAGAGATAAATTTATTTAAAAATAAGATATCTTGATTAAAAGTGTATTAACACTCTAAAGAACCCATCTGGAAACATCAGTGCAAGCTTTGTTTCAGTCCATTTTATAAAAATCCAAGCTCTAATCTACTTAAAACATCAGAATGCAAATGTCTTAATGAAAAAGATAAATTAAAGCCAAAACATTATTGTAAGCAAGTAAGTAAATAAAGGTAACTTTCAGAAGAATAGCCAGTCACATTTTCCTGGGAGATGAGGATAGAGGACTAAGGACAAGTCTACACTTAAAATGCTGCATCAGCACAGCTGCACCAATAAACTTGTGCTGCTGTAACACTTTAATGAAGATGCTCTAAGTCGATGGGAAAGAGCGTAGTTAATCCACCTGTCCAAGAGCCAGTAGCTATATCAGCGGGAGAAGCTCTCCAACCAACTTAGTGCTATCTACACAGGGGACTCGGCTGGTAAAACTATATTGCTATGGGGTGTGGATTTTTCAAACCAAGCCAGGGCCAGATTTAGAGGCAGGTGACCGACTGCGGTGCTGGTCTTGGCGGGGTGTTGGGATCGGTGTGCTGATTTTGTTGTTAGCGACAAAAGGGAAAACTGAATGTTTGAAGTAACATATTTCAGGTACTCTCTATGTGGATTCATTTCTCACTAATCTCTTCCAGAATGTTTGGACCTTTGTAGAATGTTGTGGAACCTTCCAGACTTTGAGAACTACATTTTCCTTGAACCTCTTAGAACGTTGTCAGCCATGCCCTTGTGGATATACAAGGCGCAGGGTGTCACCAGTCAGTCACTGAGATATAAGAATGAAGTGAAGTGAGAGCCCAGCTGCGATATCATGAACCTTGTTTAATTGTGTAATTGTGAAAGTGTACTTGTGTTTTAAGACTAGAAGAGTGTAAGCAGTGACTAATAAAACTGCCAGCTTTCTACTGACAAAACCGAACACCATTTCCCCACCCACTCCAACCCCCCCTCCCTCTGTCACTCACTTTTCCCCACCCTCACTTGCTCATTTTCACCAGGCTGGCTCAAGCAGTTGGGGTACAGGAGGGGATGAGGGCTCCTGCTGGGGGGTGTGGGCTCTGGGGTCAGGCCAGGGTTGAGGGGTTTGGAGTGCAGGAGGAGACTCCGGGCTGGGGCAGGGGGTTGAGGTGTGGGAGGGAGTTTCGGTGCAGGGGGGGCTCAGGGCTGGGGGAAGGGGGTGGGATGCAGGCTGTGGGCAGTGCTTACCTCAAGCAGCGTCTCAGAAGCAGCGGTATGTTCCCCCTCCAACTCCTATGCGCACAGCCCTGTCTGCAGGTGCCGCTCCCATTGGCTGCGGTTCTACTAATGAGAGCTGTGGAGCCGATGCTTGGGGTGGGGGTAGTGCGCGGAGCCCCTTGGTTGACCCTATGCCTAGGAGCCTGAGGGGAGACTTGCCACTGCTTCTGGGAGCCACAGGGAGCCTGTCTTAGCCCCACTGCACTGTCGACGGGTTGAAAACCGGACACCTGGCAACCCTAAATAAAGGACACATCTCTAGCATCTCATTAAATATCAAACCCCATCTACACAATATAAAAGAAATACCGTTACTTCTTTTCCCATGCTGAACATGCAACATTTGATGACTTTCTATGACTGAGGAATAGACTTTTTGCTCACCCTAATACTGTCTGAGATAGTTTGGTTATGAGGGCGGAGATGAGGTGATCAGAAGCGTGGAAGAAAAATGTAAGAGGGTCTTTTGTTTCTTTTAAACTTGTTCATTGACACTGCTCGAGTGTCCATCGAAGAAAGGTTTGGACAAATGAAGCACCACGAAAGACACCTGGTTTTTTTTTTGTAGGACCTTAGTAAGCTGCCGGCAGACAGGAAAACACTCTTGAACAATTGTACAGACCTTTACTGGACGCTAGCACATGGGGTAGTCGGACTTCAACGATAAAGACCTCTATGTCGAATTGGACAACATCAGTCACACTTTGCAACATGGAAAGCACTCTCCATGTTGTAAGCTGAG
This sequence comes from Trachemys scripta elegans, assembly GCF_013100865.1. Lineage (NCBI taxonomy): Eukaryota > Metazoa > Chordata > Testudines > Emydidae > Trachemys > Trachemys scripta. The sequence continues at coordinate 18,887,861 of NC_048304.1, forward strand.
TTTCAAATTCAAACCCTCAGATAATGATGCATGTCAGGTCTCTGTGAAATATGGTAAATCAGTGTTCAAATGAGGGACAGAAGAGTTCTGTCTACTTTAGTGTTTTGTACTGCAACTAATCACCATAATATCTGAGTGCCTACATGTAAAACTGATAGTAGTGAAATCCTTAGTTGACTTCATGCAGTTTCTGCCACTTCCATCTTTTTGGGGTAAAAACTCTGCTTGTGATAGGGTTTCTGTTTTTGATGGCAGGAAACACTCTCAAACTTTGCATTGTTAAAATGCACTGGTATTGCTTTTTGTACATATACTTGTTATAAGAAAACCAAGCTTTTAAAATTAAAACTTGTAGGACAATTTAAAAAAAAAATTAAGACTTCAAATTATCAACTAGTAATCTTTTGGAAAAGCAAGTTTTTAATTTTCACATGATATCAACAGAAATGAAGCAGCATCTGCCTTTACAAGTTCTCATCCTAAAGGAAAATACATTGGAGGCCAGTTTGAAAATTTTTTCACATAAGTGAAAACAGTTTTATTAACTCAAAGCAAGAGTAATTTCTACACTGAAATTTTATTGAACAAAACAAGCCCAGTATTCAAGGCAGAATTTTTCCTTCCTTCAAAGTTTGAACAGAGTGATGTAACCTTCCCGTTCTAAGATTATCTAGGATAAAGTTCACTGTAAACACAGATGTCAACAAAAGTAATAACACCACAGCTATTATCTCTCATTCTCTTCATGTGTAAAGGGATAAAATACAGCTATTTGGAATGCTTTGTGTTCAAAGCATCTAGTGCTTCAAAATATGGACTTTTAATTTACCAAACACAAAAGCAGGGTGTGTAAGGGAAACTGGGACTAAACTAGATGAGCACTAGATAGTTTAGGACACCACCCAGCCTAGCATTTAATTTAAGAGTTTTACAAATTAGTTTCCTGGTTAGTGAACCATTCCACACTGTCCACCCTCTCAAAAATATTATAATCCCTCCTTCAATTACACCTTTACCTGTCATTACTATAAACATTGCTGGATTTCAATCCACCATGTACAGACCAATTAGAAACATCTCGTCTCTTTACTAATCTAAATGCTCCACAGTTGGGAAACAAATATAATTTTAAGCCAAGCAACCAACATAACAAAAAAGCAGTATGAAGATTTACTGGCTAAAGCATATAATCTACTCTCTCGCTTTTTACTTGATAATTGATACAGGGTTTTTATTTTTGGTACGGGCAAATAAAACGTGTGCACAGCTCTGTTAAACCATCTTTAGAGTGGATTAAAAAAAATCACCATCTTGAAGTCCAATAGCCATTCTGAAAAGGGTTCCTCTGCTTAGAAATTTCTTTGTTTCTCTTTTGGGTGGGAGAGGTGCATATGAGGAAGAATACGAAAAGTATCTATAAAACAGTATAGTGCACTCCAAATAAAAATAAATATTAAGACACTATTTAACTATTCATCAACACAATGGCAGATCTCAAGAACTAAGCAGAAGAGTGTAGGTAAGATCGATCTAAATTTCTGAAGGTATGCTTCAATATAAAGTGACAAAATATAAGGAAACCTTTGTACAATGCGTGGAGAAAATATGCTCCGGTGTGCTGGGGAGTTAGACAATTTTAAGTGTCCCTTCTATTTTGTCTGCCTCCCCTTCAATATTTATTCAAGGATCAGAACATGGAGGAAGGCTGTTTCCAGTGCTGGTGACAAGAAAATTGTATTATAGAAGCTCTCACCATTTAATCTAGGATCTAAAGTGACGAATTATTGCTGCAACAGTGGTACTAGGTAAGGCTACGTTTTAGTCACGGGTATTTTTAGTAAAAGTCACGGACAGGTCACAGGCAGTAAACAAAAATTCATGGCCCGTGACCTGTCCATGACTTTTACTATACACCCCTGACTAAAACTTGTGTGTGGGGGG
>NC_048304.1:18889900-18937567 GCF_013100865.1 Trachemys scripta elegans
TGCAGCTCGGGAGGGTGGCCCTGGGGGTGCTGTGGGGCGTGGCCAAGGGGGCGTTGTGGGTGCCACGGGTGTTGGTGGGGCTTGGGCAGGCTCCCTACCCAGATCCTGGGAAGCGGCAACCCCAGCTCCTAGCTCCACATGCTGCCTCCGCTCCGCCCCAAGCCCTGGTTCTGCAGCTCCCATTGTGTGGGAACCGCGGTCAAGGGGAGCTGCAGCGGAGGTGCCTGCGGGCGGCGGTAGCATGTGGAGCTAGGAGCTGAGGGAGGGGAGTTGCTGTCACCCTTCCAGGGAGCTCCCCCAGGTAAGCACCACCCCCCGCTCCCCAGCCCTGAGCGCCCCCCCCCCCCCCAAACTCCTGCTGCTAGAGGTGTGGGGGGCCCTGAGACTGCCCCAGCAGTGGCCAGTGTGCCTGGCCCAGGGGCTGCCTGAGCTGCTCAGGTGGCCCCCGGCCAGGCACACAAACTGCTGCAGAAGTCATGGAGGTCATGGCCTCCATGACAAACACGGAGCCTTAGTAATTGAAGCATCTTCTTGGAATAGGTCTTAACAGCTAATTTAAGGAGTTAAAAAGTCTATTTTACAGGTGCAAATTCATGCAGGCTGAAGGAATCTTTAAACAGGCACAAAGGACTGAACACCACAAGGAAAACTATTTGTAAAAACAATGAACTTATAGTAGCAGGATCATCACAGGAGTGCAATGCCAAACGAGGTCCTGACACTAGCTGCTCTCTAGTTTTCTCACAGAAACCATAGCTCTGCTTTTAAGGCAGTAGCTCCAACCCTTCATCTGGAAGTCTGTTCCATTCTGCGAGGCCACAAAGGATTAAACAGATATTTAAACTGAATAAACATCAAGTGTTTGCCTCCTGTAGACCTAGAATACACCACTGGTGTGATCCACTGTAGCAATTCCTCAGTTTAGGACCTAAACTATTTAAGGCACTTTTATTTAGAAAGTACTGGGGCAAAAATATTCTTGCAAAAATTTAAGAAATGAGTAAATGCTCTGAGAGCCTATAGTTGACCAATTTCTAGAAAAAGCCCCATTTTCCTATTCTGAGCCTTCTCTATCCAGTACCACTCTGGCACTACAAAGTAATCTTTCAGGTACATAAGCAGATCGCCTTTAATCTTAGTAACAAGGTATCAGATGTAAAGAAATGAAAGGAAACATCCTGTATATGATCTGCTGTATTCTTTTCTCATCAGTTACTGTTGTCTCCCCTCCCTACTTCAGTCACCAATTGTGTTAATGGATTTGTCTAATATTTTAAGATCTTCAGGGACCTTGTCTTCCTGTACACCTGTAAAATATCATGCCCATCAATGGCCCTGTAAATAAGATACAAGAAATGTGATATAATCTAGAATTTTAATTAGCTTGCAAAATGCTTAAGTCTAGGCCTATTTAGAAAGGCACTTCGTGGGATCTCCACAACTGTCCTGGGTCCCAATTTTTCTCTTTTTCTATTGACTTTCAATTAATGGTGATGTAAAATTTGAAAAGCCTAACTATCTCCTAAACACCACAGAAATTTCTCTTACCATCCTCCTGCAACAAGTTGAATGAAGAACTTTACATGATATCGTACATACCACTACAATACTTGAGATTGTACATCAGACATAGCTATTTACTGAAGATAGAGCAACAAATCTCAAGAACTTATACAGGCGGAAATCAGGATCTCCCCAAGAAACCTCAAGACATATTCATCAACACTATTCCTGGACTAGGAAACTGATTAGAATACATTCAGTGGAAGAATGTATTCTAAACTCGCTTAAAGGAAAGCATAATCCAAAAGCAATTTAAATGACAAATGTTCTGAAAAACGATACCCCTTCTATTTTAGCCTATTAAGCCATAGTCAGACCCTTTATTGCAAACTACAGATTTTTGTTTATATATTGCTTATTTGATTTTTCTAAAATCAAAAGGTCCAGTTACGTTTAACTTCTTCCCTAATCAGAAAAACCACACCTGTGTTACTGTTTATATAGCGAAAGAGAAAGACCATGTTTACAGTGACCCCTTATCTACCTATGAATAAACTGCAGATAAAATTACATTATGTGAACTGTGTTTGAACTCCAACTGTCAATCTAAGTCCCTTACCTTCTCTTTAGCCCAAACTGCAAGTTAATTTTCAGTCTCAAATGACACAAAGATATTAAATAGAAGGCAATCTCATGATAACTAAACACTAGATCCATGGCTTCTGTGCTCGGGCATGAAAAAGGATTTAAAGGTAAATACATCTTGGTTCGGAGGGTCCTAACACAACAAAATTCTGTGGTGGAAAAACTGATTAACATCTCCTCTACCTGCTAACAGCTTCTTCAGCCGTGTGTAAGATTTGGGTCACAGTGTGTGCCTGATTACAAACTAGAGCTATTAAAAACAACATGCAATTGCTTTTGCACTTCTACATTATTTTGTACCATCTTTAGAAGACACTAATTAGGTCAGGCACTCTTAATACTGGCTCCAATTTCTACCAGTGTGAGAGGTTAAGCTCTCACTCTTCATTTCAACTCTCTCAGGTTATTCAACGGACAACATTTTTAAATCAAACACAAATAAGCTTCATTTTGGAAGAAAAGTTATTCACTAATGCCCGCAAGCAAATTATGACTGATTCTATGCAAACTAAGGACTTTATGCAGGGTGCTGAGTAGCCCAACTCTCAGTAGATAGCTGTTGTAAGGTGGTAAGATGTTAAACATTTATTGTATTTGTAACAGTGACAGCCAAACTTAACCAACTGTACAGTAGTTTCACACATTCCCTGCATGTAATCTTCTCCATGGTTTGAGCCAACAACATGCATTTTAGTATCCCAGAACACAGAACAAACGGGGTAATATTCACAGAGCCACATTATTTTCAATTGTGACCACTGCATTAGAGTGTGATGAAGGTATTTTTAAAGGATTTGAATTGGTATTGATGATTCCTATCACCTAAGCGTACATGGTGCCCCACAACACATGAAAAAACCCTACCTCCAAAGGATTTGCCATCTCAATACACACAAAATGGAGTGCGGCCATTAGAACTTGAATTCTTCAGAGAATATTTGTAGGTGGGTTTTTAGGAAATTCTGAAGTGAGGAGATGGAAGGAAGCTTGGTTTGCGTTGGGTTGAATGCTGTTCCAAGCACGTGGGCTAGTATGGAATAAGATCCTGAGTTGACAGACGAGAGTGGTAAGGAAGGTTGGATGAAATATGAAAGCAGGGGCGTGGGCAAAAACAGAGAGAGAGATTTTTGAGGGGAAGGAGAGGCGGCATAACATACATCCACTAATATTTTATCAATAGTTTACCTACATAAAGTAAAAGGTGTGGGCATCATATTGAAGAACCAGGAGACTGAGGTATAGAAAAGATCAGAAATTCAAATTCTTCCTGGAAAAGATCTGTTACCTATGCCCCTGAAGTAATAAACAAGGACAAAAAAAAATTATGCACTTGGTTTGATTAAAGAGCTATTTGATTTTGACCCCATTATTCCTCTCAAGCCCCCACCCCAATGGTTTTTATGGGATATTTCAGGTCAGATCACAGTGAGCCCTCAGGTTAAGCAAGACTTATACACAGAGCAGAGGAAAAAGAAAAACCACTCCAGCTGGTTATAAAAGGAGGCATACTAATGTTACCAGACCTTTCCTTGAAGCACTAATACTGGGTGTAGCAGTCATTGTTGGGTGCACTGGCCTCATCTGTTATTGTGTAAAGTCATCCTTTATTTTTCCTTCGGGGTGGGGAGGGAGAAATCAGAGAAAGAAAAAGAAGTTCTACACAGGAACTTTACTGAACTCCCTCTGGGCACTGAAAGGGCATCTCTGAGCAACCTCTTTTCCATGAGAGCAGTGTGTTGCTTAAATTGACTGCATTTATGCAAGAAGCAATTCTAAAGTGGATTTGCCTGTTTATCTGTGGATTATAGGAGATATTTATTCAAGAGAGACCTTTAACAAATACTCCCTTCAAGAGGGCTGAGCTGCTTTAGAAGTTACACTGCAAAGGCTGGAGTAAAGGAACAGACAAAAAACAACACACCAGAGAATTTAACAGCCAATGTGTACCTGGACAAATAATTTGACAAAATCCTTGAATTATTTTTTTTCTTCCTTGGAAATACCAGTTATCTGAAATGCCGTGAATACAAAGCCTTTGCTAAGACTCTTATTTGCAGAGGGGAAAAATGAAGCACAAGGTCACACAGAAATACGACAGAGCTGAGAATGCAACCCAAGTCTCTGAACTCAGTCCTATACTTGAACCATTAAACCAGGCTTCCTGAGATATTTCAGACACATCAGTGGCTAGTACAGTTTCCTTGACCAGTGCTGGCAGCTTTTTAAACAGATACCACCATGCTTCAAGTTCTATCTACAATGGAAAAAAAACAAAAAAACATTTATACTAGGGAAATCTGCTAGAACATAGTAGCCCTGGACATGGCTAAAAGAATACAAATCCTGCAGCATGGGACAGAATGAATCATGTTTTTATGGGTTCCTGACTTGTGCTATAGTTGTGGACATTTAGAGGGCTAAAGGATGGTTGGAGACCAAAGTTAATGCATGGTTTGATCCAACTTATGCTGCCAGAGTTTGAACCATTCCCAAGACTAGTATTGTAGCAGTGTTCCCCAAAATGATGTTTTCTTTTTTAGTGCATGTCACTGAGCAAGATTTTCTAAATGTGGAAGCCATGATTTAGACTCTGTTCATTTCCAGGCAGGGCTTGTCTCCCCTTGGCTTGGAAAGCTCTTAGTATGTTTTGGGCAATACATAAATCAAAATAAATAGTAGTACTAGTAGTAGTAGTAGTAGTAAATACTGCCTCCAGCAAGAAAACCCTGTCAATGTTGGTCAGCTAATAAACCGTGTTGTTGTTTGCTTAGTGCAGTGGTCCCCCAACTTTTTCCATTTTGTACCTCCTTATGGAATTGAACCTGTCCATGTCACCCCAGGGAACCGCAGCGGGGGCTGTGAGCGAGGCTGTGGCCAGGGCCCGAGCTGGTCTGGGGCTGGGCCAGAGCAGAACTGGAGGTAGAATGGGACTGGGTGTTGCTCCCTCCCTGCCCCCCCCGACCCCCGTGGGGACTGGCCTGGGCCCCTCTGTGTCCCCCCAACAGACATTCCTCCACACACCCCTAGCGGGGTGCATCCCACAGTTTGGGGACCACTGGCTTAGTGTATGGTTTCAGCAGCAACATGCACAATGCCTACAAGGATTTGTTATAGCCAACCCTCGCTCGTACCTTAATATAGAACTTCTTTACAACTCTCAAAATGCTCTGCTCCCAAGCATAGTCTGAGAATGAAGTGAAGTTAGTATTTGATTTTGAGAAAATCAGATTTACAGTCCTTAAGTCCCTTGGCCTCCATTTACAAATAAGAGATTATGCATAATCGTGTGTGGAATGTTTTATTTTTAAAAGCGTATTCAGTTACACAGAAGTCAGCCTCATCACCCCAGCAGTTTGGCAGCAACTCTACTTAAAATCACAACTGTAAGCAGAATCTTCCCTTAACCACACAGTTCACACAGCAGTTATGTGAGAGAAGAGACCAAGAGGAGCATTTACGTTTTCCTGAGCTCTAAAATGAGTGCTTTGTAACTGTAGCCGACTTCAATGTTGGATGCAACATATAATATCTGACGCCCTGGCCTCATTAGCGGTGGTTTCTTCACCTGTGTACTAAAGTGCTTCTAATTATTAAGAATATCCAGCAGAGGTCCTTAATGAAATTAAGATTTCTGAAAGTAAGATTAATGAAAAAAGAGTCTGCTTTCAAATGTCACATCAAAATTAAAAATATACCCTTACAAAAATACCATATGTACAGAACGTTAAGCATGTCACACTTAAACACACTATTTTCTACTTCTCTGTAAACATAGTTCTGTTTAATGTGCTAGGCAGATATGTTGCTCTGTAGACACTTTCCCACATTCCTTTCACTTAAGCCACTAAGCAACTATCAGATAGTAATGGTCTTTCAGTCACTACTGACCTGGGCAGGATTTGAACGAATGACCTGAAAGAGGTAAAAGATATTATCCTATTAATAATGTATTGAGCCATACAGCCTCTCTTTTCCTTTAGATGTATATTCCTATGAAGAACAGAGGCGATAGATGCTAGTCATGTTGCTTAATGCATCAGCACAGTTTAAGAATCTGAATACAGTTAGAACAGTGAACATGCATGGAATATTTTCTTTAGCTTTTAAAGAAAAAAAAAAAACTTATAAAAGAGTTGCCCACCCCCCTTAAAAAAATCAAAATAGATCTGAACAGGACTAAAATATCAGCCTAGTCTGAACTAGTTTCATAAAGGAAGAAAAGATAAAATTGGTATCTCAACAATAAAAAAAACTAGGTTAAAAATTCTGACACCAAAGAAAGCAGCATTCCATTTTCCTCCTGTCTGATCAAATCATAGTTTTTAATAATTCATAGCCTGCTCTAGTCAAGTTCCAAGAGAGGTGTTGGTGCTGCACACAGTCAAACCTCAGTTAAGTGACCTGTGATGTGCCCAGTGTGAATAAAAACTGTGCAACTCCAGTTTTTATATGCATTATTGATGATTACACTAGATTCCAGAAGGACACACCCCTTTGAAAAGCCCCTTGCATAGAGTGCACATATGATTATTTAAGGGGGAGGGGGAGGAGAGAGACTTAATTAAAACTAGGGCTGTTGATTAATTGCAGTTAACTCACGAGATTAACTCAAAAAAATTAATGTCGATTAATTGCAGTTTTAATCGCACTGTTAAACAATAAAATACCAATTGAAATGTATTAAATGTTTTTCTACATTTTCAAATACACCTCTACCCCGATATAACGCGACCCGATACAACAACCATTCAGGTTGAATGCGGTAAAGCAGCGCCTGGGGGGGGGGGGGAGAGGGAGGGCTGCGCACTCCAGCAGATCAAAGCAATTTCGATATAATGCGGTAAGATTTTTTGGCTCCCGAGGACAGCGTTATATCCGGGTAGAGGTGTATACTGATTTAAATTACAACACAGACTACAAAGTGTACAGTACTCACTTTATATTTTTATTACAAATATTTGCACTGTAAAAATGATAAAGAAATAGTATTTTTCAATTCACCTCATACAAGTACTGTAGTGCAATCTCTTTATCGTGAAAGCACAACTTATAAATGTAAATTTGTTACATAACTGCACTCAAAAACAAAACAATGTAAAACTTTAGAGCTTCAAACCCACTCAGTCCTACTTCTTGTTCAGCCAATCGCTAAGAGAAACAAGTTCGTTTACATTTACAGGACATAATACTACCCTCTTATTTACAATGTCACCTGAAAGTGAGAACAGTCATTTGCATGGCACTTTTGTAGCCAGCAAGGTATTTACGTGGCAGATATGCGAAACATTCATATGCTCCTTCATGCTTTGGCCACTATTCCAGCGGACATGCTTCCATGCTGATGACGCTCATTAAAAAATAGTGCATTAATTAAATTTGTGACTGAACTCCTTAGGGGAGAATTGTGCGTCTCCTGCTCTGTTTTACCCGCATTCTGCCACATTTTTCATGTTATAGCAGTCTCGGATGATGACCCAGCATATTGTTCATTTTAAGAACACTTTCACTGCAGATTTCACAAAAGGCAAAGAAGATACCAATGTGAGATTTCTAGAGATAGCTACAGCACTCGACTCAAGAATCTGAAGTGACTTCCAAAATCTGATCGGGATGGAGTGTGGAGCATGCTTTCAGAAGTCTTAAAAGAGCAACACGCTGATGTGGAAACTACGGACCATAAAAAGGGCCAAAAAAGAAAATAAACCTTCTGCTGGTGGCATCTGACTCAGATACTGAAAATGGACATGCATTGGTCTGCACTGCTTTGGATTGTTATCAAGCAGAACCCACCATAAGCATGGAAGCGGTCCTCTAAAATGGTGGTTGAAGCATGAAGGGACATATGAATCTGGCACGTAAATATCTTGCAACACTGGCTACAACAGTGCCATGCGAAAGCCTGTTCTCACTTTCAGGTGACATTGTAAACAAGAAGTGGGCAGCATTATCTCCTGCAAATGTAAACAAACTTGTTTGTTTGAGTGATTGGTTGAACAAGAAGTAGGACTGAGTGGACTTGTAGTCTCTAAAGTTTTACATTGTTTTATTTTTGAATGTAGTTATTTTTTGTACATAATTCTACATTTGTAAGTTCTGATTTCATGTTAAAGAGATTGCACTACACTATTTGTATTAAGTGAATTGAAAAATACTATTTTTTATTTTTACAGTGCAAATATTTATAATAAAATATAAATATAAAGTGAGCACTGTACACTTTATATTCTGTGTTGTAATTGAAATCAATATATTTGAAAATGTGGAAAACATCCAAAAATATTTATATAAATAGTATTCTATTGTTTAATCGCACTATTAATCGTGATTAATTTTTTAATTGCTTGACAGGCCTAATTAAAAACACAATTGTGCAATACGCATAAGTTGACTCTAAGACAAGCTTGTTAATAGGAGTCCCTAAAAATGTTCAGTTACTTGTTCCTTAAGTCAGTGAATAGCACTCACTTTTGGAAATGGAGCCCTTTATTCCTCCACATTTTAGCTCATTTGTTTCAATGGGAGAGAAAGGGGGCGCTTTGAGGAGATTCCTACCCGTGAAGAAAACCTGGGAGAAGAGTCTTACATTCTCTCTCAACGGACATGATATTGTTGAAAGAATACTGGAATGAAAATCTGTTGCCATGGCTGTCACACAAACTTCAGATTTAAATAAATACATCACCAAACCATACAGTAACCTACATTCCCAAGGATTCCAAAGGGCTTCACAAATGAATACCTGCATAGAATGAACTCTAAATTTAACAGAGCAAGAGACCTGTTTCCCCATCACCTCCTAAACAGAGAAGCTAATCCATTTTGCAATCAAATGAGGGGGTGCTAATCCAGTGAGAAATCAGGACTAAAAAATTTTCAAGAATTGGGTTCCAAACAAAGATTCTAGTACGTAGAGGATCACACTGAAGTAAATTCTTCAGCATTGGGCTCAAATTATAAAAGGTTTCCTGGAATAGAGTTGAAATTTAAGTCATAAAACCACACAACTTCCAAAAACATTACAGTTCTCAGATTTTCAGATGCAAGGGCTGTATATGTCTATAAATCTTGTCAAGATGTAAACTGAGCACTAAAGAAGTGATCTAATCAACATTTAGTGTTTTTAAAATAGTCTTGAATGATTAGATCTTAACTTTCCTTCCCTTCTATTGTTTGAGCCTAGAATAGGGGTGGGCAAACTTTTTGGCCCAAAGGCCACATCTGGGTAGGGAAATTGCATGCAGGGCCATGAATGTAGGGCCGGGGCAGGGGTGTGGGAGGGAGTGCGAGGTGTGGGAGGGGATGCAGTGTGCAGAAAGGGGTTCAATGCAAGGGGTTGGGGCAGAGGAGGGGTGCAGGGTGTACGAGGGGGCTCAGTGCAGGGAGTTGGGCTGCAGGAGGGGTGTGGGCTCCGGGGGGCTGAGGGGAAGAGCAGAGAGCTCCGTGTGCGCTGCCCTCGCCTGTGAGTACTTCCTCCGAAGCTCTCACTGGCTGTGGTTCCCTGTTTCCGGCCAATGGGAGCTGCAGGGGAGGTACCCGCAGGCGAGGGCAGCACATGGAGCCCTCTGCCCCCCACCTCACCTCCAGGGGCCACAGGGAGGTGGTGCCGTCCGCTTCCGCGAGTGGTGCGGGCCCCGCGTCGCCATGGGGGTGGCAATCCTGCAGGCCAGATCCAAAGCCCCGATGGGCCAGATCCGGCCCGCAGTTTGCCCACCCCAGTCTAGAAACTGAAACCAGCGGTTCTTAGTTTCACTCGAAGAACAAGGCTCTAGAAGCAAGTCTTAAAAACAAAAAAAAAACCTGACTTTTTCATTCATGATGGAAATAGAACTGCATAATGCGCTATATATAATCTCCCTTTTTTGTAACCTTTTTATAGACTGTAGAAGATGCCAAATGGCACAGTATGGCCACATCTTACTCCCTTTTATGGAAAGGAGGGATTACTGAAATTTGTTATACAGTTTAAGTCTGTCTTCTATTATGGGTTGAAAAATCCTTTGACTGTGATTCTTAGAGAAACAAACATGAGACACTCAATTTCATTTCCTACTGTCAAACTAGACAATAGAGAGATTCTTCTCTTAAATTGTGTACCGAACATAGCCTTCTCGCTAACCCTCAGACTACAACATAATTTCAAGATTTACACAGCAGTTTGGTTGTTAACAGACTACAGAATGCCACCTTTAATAAAATAGCTGGGGTTGTCCTCTCAGTGCACATTCTACGTGCACCGAAAATAGATGCAAGGACAGGGCCCCCAAGTTTACATATTCTGCTTGAATCTAGTTCACAAAGCCAAAGAAATGAGGAATGGGCCTGTCTGCTGAAGCATGAACCTTCAGTTAATTATCAACTCACTACATCATCAGAATGTGCTAATGGAAAAACTCAATGAAAGCAACTTGGCTTGTTGGGGTGTAAGGAAGGGGAAGCAGAGGGGGCCCACACAATAACATGCATTAATGTGCAATAGTCCAAATTGGAAACAGTATTTAATTAACCAGCACTAATCTCAAGGGCCAAGATATGAAACATACAGAACACTCAATCCAAAGTACCCACGTACTTGTGCAAGGGTCCCCAAGAGGTTGTTTTCAACAGCCAAGAATTGCTAGTGACCACTCCATAGATGGAAAATTTGACCTCAAGTTGCTGCCATTCGTTATTTGATCTTTGTGTTCTGCAAACAAAGTACTTCTATATTTTTGGTTTATTATTCACCTTATAAACAAGCACTTAAAATAATCAATGTAACTGATTTTTTTTTAAATACTCATCCAAATGGACAGTTTTATGCTCCTGATCTCTCTGAAGGTTGCTACTATAGCCATGAAATCCACCTGGTTCAACTAAAAATGGATGTTGATGCTATGTGGAAATTTTAAGCTATGTACTCATTTCCCCTCCCTCAAAGTCTGAACATAGTATGCTGCAGCTCACAGGACCGCTTGGATAACTGAGCAACAACCAGACACACGCCAGAACTAAGGCCCCAGAGAGCACTGAAGCGCCATTGCCAGTGCCAATTCTTCTATGCTACCACCCCCTCATTTTAGAGTAACTTATTCTTATTCTTTACTCTGTTGACACCTGAACTTTTGTTTTTTCTTTTAAAAAGACACACAGAAGCAGTGACACTATAATGATGTCTTTGGTTGTTTTATAGAAGTTTTCCAGGAAGGCGATATGAATGTGATTATTTTGTTAACTAAAGCAACACTAGTGTTAATTCTAGTAAAAATAATAGTCAAAAGGAAATCTAAAAGACATACTCAGTGATTTTACAACTCTGGCAATGGGTATTACAATGTTTTTAACAATCATTTTGTTGTTACACAGAATCTTACATCCCCCCAAAAATCCCAAAGCATTTGAGGAACTAAATACAAACAAGCACCACCACGTCATTGAAGTGTGAACACTCCTGGGATCGTGGGAAGCAGCCAGTGCAACACCACTCCACAGTACACTGCACAAGTGTGACGGCAGAAGAAGTAGGAATGTCATGCGATCTCTAGTGTCCATCCATAGCAGATAGGACCTGTGTTTATGAAGTCCTTCAGTAGTCTTACCTGAAAATCAGTTTATTTACCTTGGAAGACTGAAGGGCTGAATCAAACCTGTTCCAGGGTGTTCAGGTGTTTCAAATCTGATGTTCAGATAACAAACCCAGTCAGTTGGGTGAACTGAAAGTGATCTTTGTGGCCCTCATGCATCATTGTAAATCCTATATTTCCACTTTCCGTGCAAGGGATGGCTTTTTCCCCTCTATGTTCCACTTCCCAACAGTGCTGTTTGTTTGCACTGCCACCTGTTGCTGATTTTGAGGAAAACAATCACTTGCAACTTTGCCCCACCACCAATGTTCATGATTCACTTTCCACACCAAAGCTGGAATGTAAGTGATAAATTGTGCAATGATTCTATTCTCTGATCTTGAAGTTTTATTTGCATAAAAAATGTTCTCTCTCCAGATAGTCTTCAAGCTGTCAAATTAAGCTTTGTAGGTTCTCCATCTCAGATTGCGATGTGACAAACCACTTGCACATACCTCTCTGCCAGAAAATGGTATTTAAGAAAAGTTGCCCTCTGTTACTGATGCAAAATTAGCGCAGCATCTCCCTCCTCCATTCTGCATAACTACTATATCTAGATTTAGAAGAAAAATGCATGGCATTATTGTATCTGTCTATTACACACAATATATTGCATGTCACTGCACAGTTTTTCAAATCCTGTACTAATCTTAAAATTTTACTAAGGAATGCCTTGGATTTCTATGCTAATGAATGCTAAAGCTTTAAGAACTCTTAACAAGATAGCCCGGAGGCTGCATCGTGGTTGCAAAATTTTGTGATGGTCTTATTTTTCTCTGACGGGGGAGGGGAAATCAACCTCCTCTCACACTTGCACGACACTATAAAGGCAAAAAATTGGGAGACTTCGGGCCCCTTTCTCCAAAGGATTTGTATTGCATCTTAGCCAAAGGTTCCCACATATAAAAAATAAAGCAAATGTCTGGGCACCAGGTTAACTAGCATAATTGCCATAAAATTATCTTCTTTTACACGCCCACCCACCCACTTCATTACCACACCTTGCCATTTTCCACAAATATTGTGCCTCTCCCTTCCCAGCAGTAATATCAGTAACATGCACAGAAAGGAATATTCCACAAGTGATGTCTATGGCCAGTCATTTGTTTTTGTTTCCCCACCACCCCACCTCATTAAATCTTAGTACTCATGAAAAGCACTGGATTTACAGTCCTGGAAACTGAAGCATCTATTTACAGCCCTGACTGTCATAGAACACAATTCCCATATTCACTGTTCAAAACCTTTATTAAGGCAGAGTTAAAGTTGATGACAAACTTTGTACTTTTCCAGAATGTCAAGTATACCTCCACTTAACTCTCTATTTCCTGATTTTGAGATTTTTGAGCCCCACCCTGCAACCTTAATTCTGACCTCTTTGTCCAACCTTCCTCTGGATTGATTAATGGGTAAGTCTAAATTCTACCCATGCAATTGCTATAAAGTCAATGGGAATGTGACTGAAGGCAAAAGTTGGCCATGATCAGCAGATGATGATTCAACGGTCCTTCAACAACGCTATACCTACTGTTCAAATCCTGAAAATAGTAAATGTTTAAATGCATTAAAAAGCTAGGATGATTTTTTGAACTATTTAAAAAAAAGAGTTCTTAAATTATGCAGCACTGCAAGAGATTCATTTGTCATCTGTAACCTGGTATCAGTTCTGGTCATTCAGGTCTGTATGGTAAGATAAAAGCTATCTGGAAAAGGCTGAAATGGTGTTCAGTTGAGCAATGCAGCAGTTGCTCAAACCTGTGACACACATTTTTGTTGGCTACAGATAGTATCTGAGGCACATACAATTAGAGGGAGACATGACAGTACAAAATTGAAGGATATTTGGAACACAGTCTCCTCTCTTTCAGAATTAGCAACTTGTTTAACTAGGGCTGCTGTCACTTAGCAAAGGAGAGTCAGAGTGGTTTAGATTTTCTCTAAAATGACACTGACAATATGAGCTGGGGAATTCTCCTCAAATCTAAAACAGTATATGAAAAGAATGGGCTTTTAAGACAGTCCTTTGTTCAGTGGATGAGCCTCCTTCACCTTCTCAAAACAGAGGTGCCCAATTATCTACATAGCTTGGATGAACTTCTCCACCTGCTACTTTGAGGAGATTACCCAGCTTTTACTATACCATCTAGTCATGCCTCTCTGCTCAATTGTATTATATTGCTATGGAAGGATCATTTTTACACACTGTATGACAGAATGAATGCATACAGGAGGCTACAGCACAATCTGAATTGCTGTAGATAACAAGCAACCAACCAACACCACCACCACCACCACACCACCAACAACTGAGTTGCCACTTCTAGGTTAGTGATACCAAACATGACTCGCATTTTTAAACCGGCAGGGAGAGTACAGACAAAATTATCAGTGAAGTATTTTTAAAAGATGTGCTAGCAATACATTGTTTTTCTGGTCAGACTCTTTACACTCCGAGGTCTGAACTTGAACCTGTGTAGAAGAGCTGTTAATTTCACAAATACTTCAACTTACAATAGCGTCTCCTTCCTGGAAGAGTTCAGCTTTCTACAACTGTATATTACGACTCCGACTATGTATTTTCTACAGTAGGAAGTACTTCTCCAGGGCCCAGGACACCTCACCCTCATTATATACGACGTATTGTTTCTTATATTAATGGGCCTGATCCTGAGAGATGCCAAGCTCCCACAACTCCAACTACGGTTAATGCTGTACCTGCTATCCAAAAAGGAGAAGAACGTGTCTTGATTTTATCTTAACAAAAAAATAGACAATCTAAATCCTGTAGGAACAAGCTCATTTTAAAGCAAGAGAAATGCTTGCAAGTTTCAGTCCCATTCCAGAACACTGAGACCAAACACTGAAGACCAATGGGCAACAGTTCTGGACTAATATTTCATGTTTTGCAATCCAACCTCAAATGAACTACCTCCTCCTTACCAACTTGAAGCTTTTCATTTCCTCTGCTTCTAGTGTTCCACAGCCCATGTGATCAGGCTAAAACAATTTATTCCTGCTGAATGAAGGTTTTCTTCCCAGTGACTCCTTTGTTCTCCACCAATAGGGCCCTGCTTCTTTTGCATCGGTGACGTAGGCAGTAGGCTTCAGTGCACTTCACAGGCATGCACACTTAAGCAAGCAAACAAATTTAATACCATTTTCCCACCTGAAGTTTTGCAAAAACCAAAAGAGAGACCAGGCTTCTGAGCACAGCGTCTTTGCAACTAGAAAGAAACATTTGTTTTTTAGCCTTTGAGAAGCATGGATAATTTGAGGAGACATTTTAGTGTTTTGCGGGTGCTTGGAGAAAATTTTTCATTAAAAACAGTAACAGCTACAAATTGCAACATATTATCTATAGGATCTTTCCCCTCTCCCCCCTCCCCCCAATGGTTGTTTCCATATCAGCAGTATCTAAACAATGGTACAATAAACCACTTCAGCCATCAAGCTGCTTTGAAGTTCCCTTCTATAACTATTGTACACTGGTCTCCAACTTCACGAATATCCACTACAAATCATCTTTTTTCTCCTCTTTCAAAAATAATTTTTTAGCTGTAGTCATTAGCCATCCATACAGTCAACATGCTTAAGTGGGTTAAACCATGTGCTGACAATGGACACTTAAGGCAGATGACAAGTTCACAATGGATTCTTTCAAAAATCAGGATTAATCTTCCACTTATTTCCCCACACCATATGTACAGTTCATGTTACCGTGATTTTTTTAGCTGGCAAAATAACAAGCCAATACATTAAATAATGTTCATCTTTCATTCTTGAAGGATTCCAAAGTGCTTTACAGATTGTGTGTAAGGAGATCGTGTCGCCCAGGATTAAGCAGCAGTTACCCAATGGTGATGAAAATACGGAATGTGGTTTTCCAGGGTGCCTTATCACTTCTGCTGGACTGGTCAAAGCACAGATATACTGTAGAGAACCATCCCACACTCGCAGAGAGAGAGACTGGGTGGCCCAGTAGATTTTCATCACTATAGTGATGCGGGCAGAAGTTACTCAAGTACACAAAGCGCATATGGCCCAATCCTTCCATAGCAAGTACCAGAGGTATCATAGAAGGGTAATGATTGATGTTGCATCATAATTACTACCTTAATATTGAGCTTCAAACGAGAGAGCTGACATCACTTAAGTGCTTTTGGACCCAAACATAACCAGTAGATAATCTTTAGGAACATGCCAGCAACGTGTAGTGAAATAACATTTTTCAAGTTACAATCACGTAAAAAGAAGTAGATTCCAGCACATCTGTATACTGCCCATATTCACACACAGGCATTCTGTAGTTTTGTTATTTTGTAGAAGGCATTGAACCTGGGCTCAAAAATATTTCAGCCCCTTCTTTAGGAACCCATTTAGGGCCTCACTCTTCTATCAGTATTCAAGTCTTTCAACGCAAGGGAATCAATATTGACTGTAGAACTGGTTTGCCATGTTCAACCTTCAAACAGGTTAGTTCTTCAAATTTTGTTTTCAACAACAGTTTTTACCCCTCAGAGGTGTTAAAAGTTGTGAATTTTCCACTCCTACAACCCTGGTTGCCTTTTGTGATTTAAATAATGCATATGCAGATGATATGGAAGAAGCATACTTTCTTCTATTACTGAATGCTTTTTCATTAAGGGAAGTTTTAGACCTTGAGCCTTATAACTTCTCACTTCTGTATTCTTATGATCTTGGCCTTAACTTGTCAAGGGCATACTCTTTGAATGACCCTTACTATGAATCTCAAATGTTAGCAGTTACCTTGTGCTGCTATAATAGGTTACTTAAAATTGCAGACTGAATTTAGATAATGTATTTTTCCCTCTTTTTAAAACTTGCTACTGTTTGTAGCAATACCTCAAGTGATTAAAATCTTGTTCCACTTCTTTATCAAATTTCTCCATTAACTTTCTAGATCCCCAGAGCCTCACAATTCAAATAAATAGCAAAAACACCCAAAATGTTTGTAATCTGAATTCCTGATCCAACGGTCATTGAAATTATCAGAAAGCCTCCCACTGATTTCAATGGGCTCTCGATTAGGCCTTAAATGACTGTATGGAACTTTTACTATAATTTTCACGTTAGCACAACAAATGATATAGCTTCTTGGTTTGTGCCTGGAAGTAAAATGAATGTTTAAGTGTAGAGAACAAGTAAGTTCCCAAATGATTGAAATGTCTGCCTCAAACTGTGCATGCAAGTTTATTTACCTCAGAGTAATAAGAGCTCCCATTGTTTTAATTATCTTAGTAACAAAATTATTCTGAAATGATTACTTTCAAATCTGTATCCTATCATGAACTTTATTTACAGGAACTTTAATTTGGAGCCTAGAAATTCTGACTGCTTCCCCCTCTTAAAATTGGTAGGAGGGGAAGATTTGTAGTAATTAAGTATCAGTGGTGTCTGAACATTTTACTTATTGTAAAACTAAACCAGCTGTTCAGATGAAACCATTTTTATAACCACAAAAGAAAAGCTATGGAACTACAGAAAAGATGAAAACTAGAATAAAGTAATGTATTTCAGGTAACTTAACCAACAGAGCTCCACCAAATTCACGTCTTTGTCATGGGACACATTTGTATGCTCCCTCCCACCACAACCTCCCCCTTCCCCCACTGCTGTATAGTTTTAAACTTAAATAGCAGGTCACCAACAATTACAGCACATGGAAAAGATGTTCTATGTTCTATAAATGTCAAAGAATTGATGGGACAAGTGACAGCTACTCTGCTTTGGTGGTCAGGAAAATAGCTGCTATTTCATCTGTTAATATTCCAACAAATCAAATTAAAAAATTATATATGAATCAGAAGAGTGCAAACACTTGCCAAGAAACATTCTGGCCGAGCAAGGACCCAGGAAGAACGTGTGCCATTGCACACAGCTGTCTTACTCGGATTAGGTTTTCAGTTCAGCTCCGAGTGCACAGTCTGTCCATTGTCGGATTTATTTCCTTTTCCCACATATGTTTTATTTAGGGAGGGGACAGAGAAGAGATTGCTGTGGATAAGAATTTCACTTTTTTAGCCAAACACTAATCTAAAGAAAGATTCTATGATGCAGATTTGTGGAGAGCTCTATAATTCAGGGGCTATACTACTGTCTTCTCAGACAGTTGCATACCTTGCAATCTACAGTCCAGTAGTTACTTGCAGCAGCAGAACACCTCCTTCCCCAGTGTAGATGGTATCTTCAAGTCATCTGGCAGAAAGACTTGCAGAAGATCTTCTAACATTTTAAAGATTCCCTTTGGTTTGTCAACATGCATGGCAGTTTTATGTGCTGCCTTATTACTTATTCTATGTTTGGTTATGCAAGGGAAACTTTAATTCATTATTTTCCCAGAAGCAGTTATTGGACGCTAACCTAGTTATGTTTGTTCATATCAGTGAATTTGCTTACTGAAAACAAACTGGAGATTTCCTTTGGGTGTCTAAGAACAGAAGTATGTATGAAGAGGATGAAAGAGAAGGTCACAGACTGCATTTTTCCTAGGACCCCAAAGGCATTAAGAGACCTGAGGCCAAGACATAGAAGTATTTCCACAGTAAAAGTGCCTATACTGGATATTTCTTGGTCTTAAAATAAATAAGTGAATTTAGTGCTGATTAAGTGTTCTCCATCGACAACCCTGGAGACAAATCCTATTTAACAGACAGAAAAGGCACAGTCCAGGAGTGTCCCTAATGTCCTGCCAACGTGACTTAAATATAACCTGCAGGAAGAAGCTATGGGGTGTGTGTGAAAGGATTACTTAAGGTTTTACGGTCGATTCAGATATTGACCTCTCTGCTAGAGGGGTATCAATTATGGTAGGGTTTTTTTTTTTTTAAATAAAGATATGACCATTTATCTATGAGGAACGAGACAGACCATCAACGCATTTCAAGGACAAATACCAGTCTTCAGACGATAACTTTCAAAACAACTGGGCCATATTTGAACTGCTGATGTAGAGGGTCAGAGGTTCCGGATCCCATCACCATTTCCCTGAACCACACAGGGTCTTACAGCTGAAGCTTTGGAAAGTGCTTTGTCTGCTAACCAGCAAGCACCTTTTACAAAAGCACAAACACACCTGTTACCAGAATTATTTAGAAGATTCTCACAATTCTAATCATGCACCCTATCCAAGCTACTGGTCAATGCAAACTAAAACTAGGTGTCAGGTAAGTGCTATAGACAAATTTTAATCAAGTCCTTTCTTCCTTGTACCCCATGAGTTGTTCCATTAAAAAAAAAAAAAAAAAAAAAAAGATCAAGAATTGGGCTTTGTTATCCTTTCCCTCAAAGATCTTTCCCATCCTTTCTGAAACAGGCCTGTGAGTGTGAGTGAGAGAGAGAGAGAGAGAGAATGTTATCCTGGACTGCCACCCTGCAAAAAGAAAAGGTAACAGCCAACTAAGATCAAAATCTTTCCCATCTGCAGAGTTTGGAAACAAGCTGGGGAAAAAGGCAAACCAGTTATATCGTAAGGTGCTAGATCTAGGGGTGCTGCTGCACCCAAATGGCTTGAAGGGGTTTCCATAATATACAGGGTTTACAGATTGGTTCAATGGCTCTTAGCACCCCTGCTATAAAAACCTGTTCCAGCACTCCTTTTTAATACTTCCTTTGATCACTGCTGGGGGGAAATTCCAATTGTTATTGCTATCCACCCCCACACAGGCATCTATTATAATGTATGATTATATTCTACAAAGTATACAACCTTGAGCAGCAAAATATCACTATAAGAATGCATTATTTTAAGAGAGACTACAAGTGGAATGTGTTTATATCCATTAAGGTCATAAGTCTATTTGGCAATGAATCATCATATACAATTTACCAGACCCCCAGCTGGTATGTAAATGTGTAATGGGGGTTTTTTGGATTATCTAAAGTTTTTCTTAGAGACATGCAGAGACTGATATATTCCTGCCTCTAAACTCTCTTTAGATACAAACTTATTTTCGCCAGGTACAGCTAAATACCTGCATCATGGAGCAGGGGAGGCAGTGCTCCTCTGAGTTCATCAGGGCCTATTTCATTTCTGCACCCTCTTTTCATCCAAGACTTTGCCAACGGTGTTGGGAGTTCTGTCCCGTCTCAATGTTTCAAAACTTGTCAATCCTGCTCTTTTAATTGGATGGAGGGGTTACTACTTTCCTTTCAGGAGCTGAACATGCTACAAAGGGTATGTCTACACTTACCGGAGGGTCCAGCGGCAGGCAATCGATCCCGGAAGTGCTCTCCGTCGACACCGGTACTCCAGCTCGGCGAGAGGAGTACGCAGCATCGACGGGGGAGCCTCCCTGCCGCGTCTGGACCCGCGGTAAGTTCGGACTACGGTACTTCAAATTCAGCTACATTATTAACGTAGCTGAATTTGCGTACCTTAGTCTGAAGTAGGGGGGGTTAGTGGGGACCAGGCCTAACACTAGATATTCCTGGGAACAAGAGTATGCAATGGAAGTTATTCCCAGTCTCAAGAGCCACAACTACACTAGTTTAGCTCCACCATTGCGAGCATTAGCGTTTGTATCCCATCACCTGCCAAAACTGTTTAGATCGGTGTTTTGTCCAGTCATCAACTGATGTCCACAATACAGTATTAGATAGTGTTAATGCAGTTAATAGCGTTATCTGACATGATGCTGAAAAAGCTAGTAGCAGCTGATGGATTTGTCTCAACTAGGGCTTCCACCATTGTTAACGTGAGTGGACAAATGACGGGAAATTTTTTGCCATCCTTGCCCCTAGTGAAGATGGGGAAAGCATGGCAACGGGCTATCACTTAAGTAAGCTCCGGCTAGTTTGGATTGTCCAGTTTCTCCACACTCTGCAATATGTAGGATTGCAGTTACTTGCCACCGTTTAGACAAAGAATGGAGCAATGTTTGAAAAAAAACACATTAAAACTATTTTCCTAATGACCTATTTAACATGATGTGGCCAGGATCAAGAAGAGTCAGAACAGGGATTAAACACAATACATTAACTCCTTGCTTAACGTTGTAGTTACGTTCCTGAAAAATGTGACTTTAAGCGAAACGATGTCAAGCAAATCCAATTTCCCCATAAGAATTAATGTAAATGGGGGGGGGGGGTTAGGTTCCAGGGAAATGTTTTTCACTAGACAAAAAACTATATATTATATAGATATACACACAGTATACGTTTTAAATAAACAATTTAATACTGTTCACAGCTATGATGATTATGAAGCTTGGTTGAGGTGGTGAAGTGAAAGGGTGGAAGAGGGAGGGATATTTCCCAGGGAATGCCTTGCTGCTAAATGATGAACTAGCACTCGACTGAGCCCTCAAGGGTTAACACATCATTGTTAATGTAGCCTCTCATACAAGGCAGCATGAACACAAGGGAGGGGAAACAGCATAGCAGACAGAGACAGACACACACCTTGTGTGTGTGTGTGTGTGGGGGGAGAGAGAGATGCACACTGCCCCTTTAAGTAAGCTGACCCACTCTTAAGTGCATCGTCTTTTTAAGTGGATCAGGAAGTTGAGACAGCAGCTGCTGCCCCAAGCTCTCTGTCTCTCCCCGTCGGTATCCCCTCCCTGCTCTATATGGAGAAGGGATAAGCGGGGTGCAGGAGCAGGCAATTGATAGCCTGCTGGGTGACTGCAGCACAGGGAATTTAGGGGGAGCTGATAGGGGGCTGCCGGTCCACCCTGATTACAAGCCTCCACCAGCTAGCTGTAATGGGCTGCTCTTCCTGCAAGCAGTGGACAAAGCAGGCAGCTGCCAAACCACATTAGCTGCCAAACAACGTTAGAAGGGGGCATTGCACAACTTTAAACGAGCATGTTCCCTAATTGATCAGCAACATAACGAAACAACATTAACAGGGACGACTTCAAGTGAGGAGTTTCTGTATTTGGAAGCTTGAAAACATTTGCCCCCACCTCCCCATCAGCTAAATCACACTAGATATCAGCTCAGCAAGAGGTATATAAACCATGTTTTAAACAGTTTCCAAATACTGCTTAATTTGGAATATATATTCAAGTTTGATGCTATATAACAAAATCCAGCATGTCAAAATAAACAGTATTGCTCTTCCAGCCATTTGACACATGAAAACATGGATTGTGATCATACCTCACCCGAATGTAATTTATGGCTTGGGTATTAAATGCTACCAGAGTTTCTGCCTTGCCAGACCAGATGGCACTGCCAGCTTTTTACAATGTGCTTCAGTGGGTGGAGGTGGAGGGGCTTGTTAATGAATCACACTGCTAGAAAAATGAGCCTCCTTCATCCAGGAACAGATTCATCTTAAAAGGCAAGCAGTACCAATTTTTTTTTTAAATGGATTCTGTATAAGTGCATTTCTTAAATCACAGATCACATTAAAGCTTGCTGTCATGATATAGCCCTGACAGATGGGAGACAGCCACATGAGCCCTGGCTCCTGAACCCTGGGGAATACAGCCACTCTCCCATTAACTTACCGGGAGACTATTCCATTAATGAAAAATGAGTGAGTCTGATTTATTTTCTCACTACAAACTCTTCAAGTCACAGGCAGACATATGTGAAGAGTTCAAGCCCTTGACTCTGGCAAATTGAAAAAGGACTGTGATTTCCCTTTTCCCCTAGGCAAAAGGATTCCTGGCTCTTTAAGAATCATGATCTCCACCTTAGAACATATTTTGGTTAGGGATTCCAATTTCAGGCTTGTAGTTGTCAGAGTTTAAGACCAGAAGGGACCACTAGATCTAGTCTAACCTCCTCTATATCACACCACCCAGCATGACACACTAAACCCAACAACTGAAAATTTCATGTTCAGCCGAAATTAGACCAAAGTATTACAGCCCACAGCAGACTAGACTATTATGTTCCACAAGCAGAGAATAGGAGGGAAGGTGTACCAGTGTCCAAGGCCCCTGCAACGACAAGGAAGTGAGATATACCCAGATAATCCTGACAAGTGACCTGCACTCATATGCTACAGAGGAAGGGGGGAAAAAATCCTAAAGTCACCACCAATCTGACAGGGCGAAAATTCCTTCCCAGCAACACATGGGGTGATCGGTTAATCCCTGAGCATGCAAGGATCAGTCAGCCAAGCAACTGGGACAGAGAATGCTCAGTGTCACTCAAAGACCTAGCCCTCCTCATCCAATGTCTTATGTCTAGCCATGGCCATCCCTGATGCGTCAGAGGAGATAAAACCCAGAGGAGATAAAAAACCCAGAATACAATGGTGGTGAGAGAGAATCCATTCCTGACCCCAGATGGCGTCCAGCTGAAACCTTGAAGCATGAGCTTTTAGGAACATAAAACGTAAGCCAAAAGTGAGCCCAGAACTGCTGAGCCCTGCCCCCTACCATTACAAGCAACCCCATTATACAATCACACTCAAATGTGTCCAGTTCTCTCTAAAAACTAATTCAGTTTTTTACCTCTACAACTCCTATTGGGAAGTTATTCCAGAACTTCATCCCTCTCATGGTTAGAAACCTTTTAATTTCCAGCCTGAATTTGTTCATGGCCAGTTTATATCCATTTGTTCTTGTGCCCACATTGTCCATTAGCTTAAGTAAGCTCTGATAATTAGCCCCTTAATATATTTATGGAGAACAATCACATCACCACTCAGCCTTCTTTTTGCTAGACTAAACAAACCAAGCTCTTCCAGTCTTCTCTCATAAGGTAGATTCCTCATCATCCTAGTAGCTTTTCTCTGCACCTGTTCCAGTTTGAATTAATCATTTTTGAGCATGGGTGACCAGAATTGTACACAGTGTTCCAAAGGAGGTCTTACAGTGCCTTGTACAATAGCATTAATGATTCTCTAACTCTATTGGAAATGTCTCGCCTGATACACCTTACAATTGCATCTGTGTGGCTCAGTCATCCTGTGATCGACCCACACACCCTCTCTCCTCCTCTGTCGCTTCCAACTGAGTAGACCCCAGCTTATAGCAGAAATTATTATTGGACCCTAAGTGCATGACCTTGCACTTCATACTACTGAATTTCATCCTAAAACTGTCACATCAGTCTTCCAGATCTTCCTGTACAATATTCCATTCCTCCTCTGCATTGACGATGCCTCCCACCTTTATGGTGTAAAATCACTGGGTTTTCTTAAATAATCAATATCATATGCTAGTATCTGCTTGTACAGAGGAAATTTAAATTACAGGAATCCCCAGGTTTAGACTACATTCCTCTGCACAATATTCCTGGTTTCTATTCCAGAAGGGCTGAGATGAGTGTACTAAAAGAGTCCCCTCAAGTGCTCTAGGTTAATAAAAACAGAGATCAGTAGCAACCAGAATGAAGGAAGTGATCAGTAGACAACTAGCATAAAACAGACCCTCAATGGACCTGGCTTTGAGTGTTATGCCTTACCTGTCCGGAGTCAAACTCAATGAGGTAGGAAGGAATATAAGGTGGAGAAAGCAGTCCTGAGTAAGCATGGTAGGGGAAAAAAACCTGCTTATGGAAATGGGAAAGTAGGAATGTAAAACTCCGCACTGGGAGCAACATAGCCAATTCATGCTCTTCAACACTACAGCTAGATTACTACTTCCTTCAGTGAATAACCTGACATCTTTCAGTTTTAATGTAGTATGATCCCAACCTCTTATTTTGCCATGATCAGTTTAAGTTCCAGTTCCCCAAGTAAAACTTGGTTCACATGAGCAAGAAGGAAAAAACTCAGATGTTGATAACCCACTCAGTGCTTCAGGGCAACTAGTAATAGGCCACTTTTTAAGAGGCCTGTTTGTCCATAAGAAGTGCCTCAAATGCAGGGCCATTCCAAGACTTTGCAACATTCTGGTTAAACTCACTCAATACCATTCCACTTCAAGGAAGGGTCTAGTCAGACAAAATTAGTAATGTCCTTCACTTAGTCAAAGTGCAGCTACATAGAAAGACTGCATTTGGCATATCTAAGGGTTGGTCACATTGACCTGACTATGTCAGTGTCTACACTACAGCCTTGCTCCCGCGGATATCCTCCACAGACATAACAACTTTACCTCCATATGAGGAATAGGGCTTATGTTGATGTAGTTAGGGCAATGCAGCGTCTGCGTAGATGCTGCCTTACTTACATCGGCTGACAAATTTTAGTTTGTCAATTTCACAGCTCCCTGCTGGAGCCCTGAAAGGACAAGAAAGTCTGGTAAGTTTCCTAGTAGAAACCCTGCACCTGGCTCACAGCTGGGGCTGTCACACCCCAAATTGGATGGGGGACTCCAGCTAGAAACCAGCTGCTCCCCTGGGCTCTTAGTAGGTTGCTGCCCGGGCTCCCCGCTCCACACTGGGAGCCCTGCTGCCCCTGGTGCTCCCAGCTGGGCTGCTGCCTGGGCTCCCCACTCCAAACCCAGCTGTCAGACCCTGACAGCCTGGGCTCCCAGCTCTCCAGAGAGCTCCTAGAGCTGTCAGTGTGTCTGCTTTGAGTGGAGACAACAGCAGTGGGAAATTGAAAAGAAAGTCAATTTCACTGCTGGTAGATTCTGTGCTGAGAAACTGAGCATCTCTGGGGCTCACAGCTGGGGCTGTCACCCCACACAGCTGTCAGTGCCCCACAATCCCCCCATTTCAGTCAGTGCAAGCACTCCTGGTGAGGATACACTCCACCAGCAGAAGGGGGGGTAGTGTGGACACCAACAGCTGTTTGAATTACTGCAGTGGCTGTAGGTCAACCCCACAGTAAAGCAGCTTTGAGCACTGTAACTCCCGAGGTGTACACACTGGCAAGCCACTTAGTGTGCAGAATCTGCGCAGATGCAACGCTCTAAAAAAACCACCCCGATGAGAGGGGTAGAGTTTTCTGCGCTGGGGCTACAGCGCTGCGGTGCCAGTGTAGACGCTGTGGTGATTACTGTGCTGCGATTGGCCTCCGGGAGGTGTCCCAAAATGCTTGTTCTCACCTCTCTGGCCATCGGTTTGAACTCTACTGCCTGCCCTCAGATGACCAACCATCAGCCCCACCCCATACATTCCTTTGCAAATTTGAAGTCCACTTCCTGTTTGCTCGGTGATATGTCCAGTGGTCTCAGCACATTTTTCCAGGTGGCCATGCCTGCTCCATGCCCCACTTGGAGCATTGCCGAGCTGCTAGACCTCATCAGCGTTTGGGGAGAGGAGGCAGTGCAGTCACAGCAGTGCTCCAGCCGTTGGAATTACGATAACTACGGACAGATTTCTAGATGCATGATAGAAAGGGGCCATGACCAGGACACATTGCGGTGCAGGGTCAAAGTGAAGGAGCTGCGGAACACCTACCACAAGGCGCGGGAGGCAAACCGCTGCTCCAGTGCTGCACCCATGAGCTGCTGGCTCTACAAAGAACTGGACGCAATACTCGGTGGCGATCCCACCTCCACTGTGAAGGACCCTGTGGATACTTCATTGGCTTGCGTGCCAGTCGAGAGTGGACCGAGCCAGGAGGAAGCAATCTTGGATGAAGAGGGGGAGGGGGACCCACAGGCAGAAGATGACTCGGAGGCCAGAGATGCATGCAGTCAGGAGCTCTTTTCTACCCCAGAGGAGCCTAGCCAGTCACAGCAGTCGGAGCTTGGCGAAGCGCGAACAGGAGAGGAGGCCCCTGGTAAGTGGATCTGATTTTGGGAATTGCTGAAGCTAGTTGTTGGGATCAGGAAAGTTCCAGAAAGCAGGCTTGTCTCCCATCTCATGCCTAGCCTGAGCGGTGGAACAGGCTGTTGATACACTCCCTCACTTCACGGGAATCTCCCTCAGAGATCTCCAGGAATCTATCGTGGAGATACTGGGCAATCCGCTCCCGCAGGTTCCTCGGCAGGACTGCTTTGTTTCTTGCCCCATTAACAGTAACTTTCCCACCCCACTGTGCTGTCACGGGGGGGAGGAAGGTGTCCATTGATGCACATAGGCTAGTCGCATAAGCGCCAGGGCAGAAGCCGCAGGTTTGGAGAAGACACTCCCTTGATTCCCCGCTCACCCTCAGCAGCAAAATATCTTCCATAATGATCACCTCCTGTGGAAAGTGTGGGGACAGGAATGATTATCAGGCCCACCCTAGAGTGCTGGCTCTCCAAGAGCCACGTCCCCAGTGTACAGCAGGGTCCTGGAACAGTGATTTACCCTGACCCTGCAGCTACTCACCATTGTGGGGGTCTTGTGGCTCATGTGTGCTTGCCTGGTGTCAGCCAGTTAGTGACAGGTATGTGAATACTGGCTGTGTTTTAAAGCACTGAAACAGTGTTGTCTGTGTTGCAAACAAACTGCTTCTGTAAAATGTTGCATTTAAACTTCAGAGATGACCTTGGGAGCACAGCCTCCCTCTTTGTTATCGGCGGCAGACCAGCTGCGCAGAATTAGAAAGCATCCAAGAAGAACTAGGGACGACTTCATGCGTGATGTTATCATGCACTCTGCCGCCGAGAAAAGAGAATTGAAGGAGTGGCGGGACAGCGAGAAGAGGGACCGAAAGGAGAACATGACACACCAGAAAGAAGCCAAGGAGCGGCTCTTAACAGCGCCAAGCGGACATGCTCCAGGCAATACTAGCTCTTCAAACAGAGCAGCTCCGCACCCGCCCGCGCTCCCCTGCAGCCACCGTCGCAAAACTCTTACCTATGCGCCCCCCAACACACTTAAACTCCTGGCTCCACTCGCTACCCACAGCATTACAGTCCTCCCTCCTCACAGTCCAGCAGTGTGGACACCCACTACACTCAACACCCATCCCTCTTGAGTTTGGCCCTGCTGAAGTCCAGCACCCGCTGCATCATACTCCAAAGGAGGAGGTTGGGTATGATCCCTGGACATACACAAATCTGTAGCCAACCCAGTACCCCATCTCCTCTTGATTCCTTCCCTTCCCCCATCACCCTTCCTGATGATTTTTTTTTTGTTTGACTCTCTCCTCTGGTTGTTGTCTTTCAATAAAAGAATTGTTTGTTTGAAAGCAATCTTTATTCTATTAAGTGAAAGCAAAAAGAGCACTGCAAAGCAACATACAATTATGTGAAGGGCCCTTCTTGCATCATGTGCACCAATCACCTCCTAGCATTACAAGCACTGCAATCCCAAGCATAGCAACAAATATTAGTGGCTTTCAGGTTCAAATTGCTGCCTCAAAGCATCTCTGATCCTTATGGCCCCACGCTGTGCCCCTCTAATAGCCCTGGTCTCTGGTTGTTCAAACTCAGCTTCCAGGCGCTGAGCCTCTGCGGTCCAGCTCTGAGTGAAGCTTTCACCCTTCCCTTCACAAATATTATGGAGTGTACAGCATGCATCTATAAGCATAGGAATATTGTCATCAGCCATGTCCAGCTTCCCATACAGGCATCGCCAGCGGGCTTTTAAACGGCCAAATGCACACTCCACAGTCATTCTGCACTTGCTCAGCCTGTTGGTGAACCGCTCCTTGCTGCTGTCAAGTTGCCCCGTATATGGCTTCATGAGCCACGGCATTAAGGGGTAGACGGGGTCTCCCAGGATCACAATGGGCATTTCGACTTCCCCTACAGTGATCTTCTGGTCAGGGAAGAAAGTCCCTGCTTGCAGCTTCTTGAACAGGCCAGTGATCTGAAAGATGCATGCGTCATGCACCTTCCTGGACCAGCCTGCGTTAATGTCTGTGAAATGCTCACGGTGATCCACAAGCACCTGGAGAACCGTTGAGAAATATCCCTTGCGATTTATGTACTCGGTGGCTAGGTGATCTGGTGCCAAAATTGGAATGTGTGTGCCATCAATCACCCCTCTGCAGTTAGGGAAGCCCATTTGTGCAAAGCCATCCACAATGTCACGCACATTGCCCAGAGTCATGGTCTTTTGGAGCAGGATGCGATTAATGGTCCTGCACACTTCCATCAACACGACTCCAACGGTTGACTTTCCCACTCCGAACTGGTTAGCGACTGTTCGGTAGCAGTCTGGAGCAGCCAGCTTCAGTGCAAACACCATGCACTTCTCCAATAGCAGGGCAGCTCTCATTCTCGTGTCCTTGCACCCCAGGGCTGGGGTGAGCTCATCACACAGTCCCATGAATGTGGCTTTCCTCATGCGAAAGTTCTGCAGCCACTGCTTGTCATCGCAGACATGCATTACGATGCGATCCCACCATTCAGTGCTTGTTTCCCGAGCCCAAAAGCAGCATTCCACTGTGGTCAGCACCTCCGTGAATGCCACAAAATCTCATGTTGTAGCTACTATGCATGGCGAGATCAACACTGCACTCCTCTTGACTTTGTAGTTTAGGAATAACTCCACTGCCACTCATGACGTGTTGGTCAATGCGAGCAGCATACTGGTCAACAGCTCGGGATTCATTCCTGCAGCCCGAAAGAGGCAGGGCAGGGCGTGCGCAGTACGCAAACCATTGAAAGATGGCGCCAAATGCAGACAGAAGCACAGGGATTGCTGGGATGCAAAGCAATGCATCAAGGGGCATTGGGACAGGATCCAGGATGCCCTGCGACCCCTTCCACCTTCCCACAAGTCTTAGCGACAAAAGAGAAAGAGGTGCTCTGTGGGATAGCTGTCCAGAGAGCACCGCTCCCAATAGCGCCACAAGTGTGACCATGCTATTGCTCAGGCAGCTGTCAGTGTGAACACACAAGTGGTTTTCCTTTGGCGCTCTGAGCAGCGCTGTAACTTTGCTAATGTAGATGTAAGTTAAGTCAAGTCAACCTAATTTTGTAGTGTAGACAAGCCCTCAATCTTCACAAGCAGACCTAAAATGTATACATAAAATGAAATGGCATGTTTTTTATTTGGAAGATGCTTCCTTGAACATGGTTCCATTTATTTCCATTATTTTGCTTTTCACAACCTTGGGTTAAACATATGGAGAAAGTCAAGCCACATAAAGCTAGATACAGTTGTGCTCCTTCTTTCAAGAGAAAATCAGAATATCAGGGTTGGAAGGGACCTCAGGAGGTCATCTAGTCCAACCCCCTGCTCAAAGCAGGACCAATCCCGAGACAGATTTTTGCCCCAGATCCCTAAATGGCCCCCTCAAAGATTGAATTCACAACCCTGGCTTTAGCAGGCTAATGCTCAAACCACTGAGCTATCCCTCCTCCCCAAGTGAAGGAATTCCCACGCTACAAACAAGGCAGCAGGAGCACTTCTTGAGATTTTGCTATTGGGCTGACAGTACTTCTTAGCTGTTTAGGGGTTTTTAAAGAATTGAAGGGCGACGATGAAAATTAACACACTTGAAAAGGCCTAAAGAATTTTTTTTTTGGTAGTATTCCACACTATAACGCAAAAATTAAGATAAGGTTTATCCAAAACCAAATGCATAACTGGAATTTGGCATGTTCAGCTATTTATTGAAACAAATTCACGTGCCACTAAGTGTTTTGCCTTTTTAAGATTTTAGAGTGAAAGATCAATATACTAAGGCCCCAGTTTCTACCACAGGAGACTTCCTAGGATGTCCAAAATTCCATATATGGACACTCAAATTGGTAGAAAGAGGCAAAGAACAGGCAGTTACACACAAGTGCACCTCTACCCCGCTATAACACGAATTCGGATATAACGCAGTAAAGCAGTGCTCCGGGGGGGTAGGGCGCTGCGCACTCCGGTGGATCAAAGCAAGTTCGATATAACGTGGTTTCACCTATAACGCGGTAAGATTTTTTGGCTCCTGAGGACAGTGTTATATCGGGGTAGAGGTGTATCAATATGCACCTCCTAAAAAGACACCAATATTTAGTCCTTTTAAAGTGCATGACACAAATGCAACTCAAAGGAATCAGTAACAAAATTGATTTCTTCTGGTAAAAGCTTTTTCTTGTGGACTGGACATTTCATAGCTCAATACAACATTATGTACTTCTACGGCTCTGATACGTATAGTATCCGAGCACCTCATAGGGAAGTAGTATTAACTAATGGTTTTCTCAATTAGGTTATCCCCATTTTACAGATGAGGAATGGAGGGCCAGAGAGATTAAGTGACTTGCCCAAGGGTCATGCAGGACATGTGTGGTAAAGTTGGAAATTGAAGCTAGCTCTTTGACTCTCAGTCCTGTGCCAGAAGGCCACCTTTTCTCACTTTCTGTGGCTCTAGATTCCCCTTGCCAGTTTTATATTCAGTGGTGACAATTTCTCAGCATTTGTAAATCATAATTCTGTGTCATTCCATTCTCCCAACTTAAATTCCTCTCCTTCAGATTCAGCTGGAGACTATCTTTACGTCCTGACCTTAAGAGTTCGTGACATTATACACCCATTTAACATGTCACATTTAATCCAAGAGGTGACTGCCTGTCAATGATGGGTGAGCCAATACCTTATCACTTTGCCTACTTTACACACTAAGGTTAAACTGCCATGTAAAGCTTTGAGATCTTAGTATGAAGGGATTGTAAAATTGTTTTATATGATCTATGCATTCCAGCTTCAGTCATTCTGCTGCCAAGACTGCGCATAATAAATAACACCTACCTTTTATATAGCACTTAGCAGATCTCAAGGTGCATTAGAAAGGGTATCATCTTCCCCATCCCTGCAGATTGAGAAACTGAGGCACAGAAAAAGGATAAGTGACTTGCCCAAGGCCACCCAGCAGGCCATTGGCAGAACCAGGAACAGAACCCAGCTCTCCTGAGTTCCAGTCCACATGAGAGTGAGATCCATTTTGATAGTTCCTTTATGTAACTATGCTTTCAAACCAACCTAACAAGCTGATGATGTGAGTAGGCAGGTCCTATTTGGGGCTAAAAGAACACTGCATGAACCATTTTGTAAACTGGTGGGATATAATTCAGGCTAATTCAGTTTAAAACACTGTTAAGCCTGCTAGCGTGAAAAGGGCCAGATGTGTTTAAAACCCCTAGGAACAGTTTTCCTAGGCTAGAAGTTGAACTCTGTTTAAACAGAATGATCCCATTCACTCTGTTTGGCTCAGTTAGCCAGAATGGCTTTTAAAACAGAGTTCAAACTGATTCAAGTAATACTAGGGCAACTAAAATGCTAGGCTCATTATTAACCACACAGTCATTTTTTAGGGGGAAATTAAATGTGTATTGCCTCCGAAGATTTGCTTTGTTTGAAGGCACAGTTTCTGGCACGAAACAACAATGTGAACAATTAAAGGGAAAAGATATAGGTTTTTCCTTTTCACGGCCACTTGGAATGCCCATGGTTCAGTATTTTACAGATGCTGATGAACTCCAAGGGACATAAAGAATAACAGTTTATTGCAACATCATAGCCTTTCCCAACATACTGTCTGCAGGGAACAAGTTTTGACCTATTTTAACTGCTGATCACAGCATTTTTTTAAGTTAAAAACCCTTTAAA
This sequence comes from Trachemys scripta elegans, assembly GCF_013100865.1. Classification (NCBI taxonomy): domain Eukaryota; kingdom Metazoa; phylum Chordata; order Testudines; family Emydidae; genus Trachemys; species Trachemys scripta. The sequence goes on from NC_048304.1 coordinate 18,921,943, forward strand.
CACACTTTAGAAAAGAGCTTCAAATGTCAAATATTTTTTAAATACTAGGTTAACTATGATAATCTCTCTTTTCAGAGACAAGTCTGCATAATCTACATGATTAGAAAGAAAAGAATGGGGTTGCTATGTCTGGCTTGTAGCACCAGCATACTTACCTGAAGGGCACTGCATACCCTCATTTTATTTATGGGCTGACTTTCCTGAAGCAGACTTAAGTGTTTTTCTGATTAAACTCACTGGATTTATTCTATGACAAATCTACAAAACATGGATTAAATACTCACACCTCCAGAATCTCTTCTTAAAACAAAGAGGCACACACATATAGTTATTAAGCAGCAAAATCTCTTAACTCCTCCTTTGTTCTTAATTAATATTATAGTCAGAAAGCCCTGCCTAATACTTCAACGTGAGGAGTACCAGTTTTCAGGTGGATGCCTGGGACACTTTGTGGTCTCTCCTACTGGCTACCCCTATTACTTAAACTGTAAGCTACATAGAGCATATGTCTAAGTGACCATGTTTTAATTTTGTGTATGTCCACATTCTGGCATAACTGTTAATTAGATTCCCTCTTTCCCATAGCCCCCTCTAACACATCAGCAATTCAAGTTAAGAGAGGAAGCTGCAGCCTCCCACAAATCTGCAGCTCCAGTTCCAACCTAAAGGGAACAAAACCTGTGCCTACCAATGGACAGTCCGCCTTAAAAACCTTTGTCTGTCTAAGAGAAGAGAACAAAAGGCAGAGCTGCGTCTCCCACACGGACTCACCCACCTCTGTATAAGCAGAGATTTTACTGATCTGTAATCCGAAAAGGAAGCTATAAGTGTCATGCATATCACAATTACAGATACAACCCACCTTTGATAGCTGCCTCCTGAGGCTAAAGCGCTGAACCATGGTCACCCTCTGTCTTCAGACAAAGCAGTCCACAAGAGGGGAAAGGGGGAAAAAAAAAAAAAGGCAAGATTGACAGCTACCTATAATTGTCTGAAGAAACACATCCTCCAGGCTGTCAGAGGGACACGACTAAGTGAATTTCTTGGCAGTCCTAAAACTTAAAGCCACTTCATTGTTCTTCAAAGAGATCCTGGGAAACCTACAAGCAGGGAAAGAGGGAGGGGCAGAAGCCTGGAGCTGCTCACCCTGTGCCAAGCTTTTTTAGCACTTCCTGTGAGTCAGCTGTGAGGGGTCTAGACAGATGGACCACCCCCTCCCCAGATTCATTAGCTGAGCATTACTGTGGAGCCACCTGAGCCTTTGAGGGACTGACTGGCTGCTCTGGTTATTGCAGGGTGGGGTTTGCAAAGCATCTGCCTGAAGTGCCGATAAGGAGGTTAACCAGCAGCCAAAAAATCCTCCCAGTGATTAACCCCCCCTCCCCATCCCCGCAGAGGAGCTGTCAGCTTCCTTCTCAACCCCCATCCAACCCCACACACAAATTAACCAGCTCACCCCTCTGAGGGAGAAGAAAGGGTTACTGTGGCTAGAGGAAGCAACTCACTCCCACCCTTGGGCTCAGCAGCTGCAAGGCTTTGTGTAACACAACTGGCTAGAGATTTCCTCTTATTCATAGGGAGGGGCAGCCCTTCAGGAATGAATATCAGGTGAAGGGATGCATATTACAGCAGTGACTTCAACTTTGACTCCTTAAATAAACCTAAGAGCTGACTCCAGCGGTGTTTGCTTTGTTCTGGAGGTTTAGCAACCAGGAGAAAGATTAATACAAAACATGTCAGTGTAAGCACAGTGACAGGAAAGCCAAACCACCACCATCCTGAAGCTAACAAAGGGTTTTAAGTTATAAACCCTGTTACTACAATTAATCAGTTTAACTCCCTCCTCCCCATCAACCCCTTCTTGATTTAATCCCATCATGAGTTACTCTAGATGATGCATAAACCACCTTCCTATGAAGGTGGAGGCTAAAAATTCATTTCAATTCAATGTACTAGCTGTGCGTACACCCCCATGCCCCCTAAACTATTTGGTGAGTGAGCCATGAAGGGGCACGAGTGGAGCAGTGCCAATCTGCATGCCTAGTAAAAAAAACAAAAACAAAAAAAAACATGTTTCTGGCACAAAGGTTGTTTCAGGGAAGGCAGCCATAAGGCACTGAACCTTTGGAAATAAGCAGCATATGCTACTGATCACAGCACACATGTGAGGCAGCTAGAAACATGGCCACAACCCACTGTGGGCTGATCAGTCCAGGGCTTGGTGTGATGACCAGTAAGGTAGCCAGGCCATCTCAACATTTTCATTCGGTGGGTAAAAATCTTTCCTATGACAGGCACAGGGGTTTCCTAAAAGCACCTTCTTATCCCACACCTGGTCTAGCCCATGAATTACCTACCATTATGCTACAGTTATAACTGCCTACAAAGCTTTATGGGGCAGGAACTGTAATTTATTATATGTTCATACAGCACCAAGCACAATGGGGCCCTGATCTAGCTGTAATGTGGGCAGTGTAGACACTCGTAGGCCCAAATCCTGGTCCCCACTGACATCAATAGGAGTTTTGCTACTGAGTGGTGCCAGGACATCATGCTTTGTTTTTAACCCTTTCCCTGCCCCACCTTTATTGTAAGTGCTTCTGATTTAAATAACCCTCCCACTGACATCAAAGGGCTTCTAAACGTTCCAGGTATGGTCAGCAGAGATTTTGGTTTCTTCCTACTTATTACAAATTTACAGCAAGGAAACATACATGTAAACAACAACAAAAAAGAAACCATTATTTCAGGATACTCTTGTTCATATAAATGTCCTGGTAAATCAGGGTTTTTATGTTCTTACAATGTCCTCTCTATTGGATTTGGGATAGGCAATACTATCCACATGCAGCTCTCCAACCTGGAGACTTTCATAAATAACCAACCCTCCACACAAATGGACTTTACTAAAATAAGACAGGAGATCTACATTACACACTTCGCCTCTCTACAAAGGAAAAAGGACCGTAAGCTGTCTAAAATCCTACCTGCCACATGGGGCCACAACAGGGGTACCCCTAACTCACCCAGCAATATCGTCAATTTATCCAGCTACACACTCAACCCAGCAGAAGAGTCTGTCCTATCTCGGGGACTCTCCTTTTGTCCCAGCACCCCCACGAACATGATACATTTCTGTGGTGATCTGGAAGCCTACTTTCGCCGCCTCCGACTCAAAGAATACTTTCATGATAACACTGAACAGCGCACTGATACACAGATACCCTCCCACCAACAACACAGGAAGAAGAACTCCACATGGACTCCTCGTGAGGGTCGAAATGACAGTCTGGACCTATACATAGAATGCTTCCGCCGACGTGCACAGGCAGAAATTGTGGAAAAACAACATCGCTTGCCTCATAACCTAAGTCGTGCAGAACGCAATGCCATCCACAGCCTCAGAAACCACCCTGACATTATCAAAGAGGCTGATAAAGGAGGTGCTGTTGTCATCATGAACAGGTCTGACTACCAGAAGGAGGCTGCCAGACAACTCTCCAATACCAAATTCTACAGGCCGCTTTCCTCAGATCCCACTGAGGAATACACTAAGAAACTGCACCATCTACTCAGGACACTCCCTACACTAACACAGGAACAAATCAACATACCCTTAGAGCCCCGACCAGGGTTATTCTATCTACTACCTAAGATCCACAAACCTGGAAATCCTGGACGCCCCATCATCTCGGGCATTGGCACTCTCACTGAAGGACTGTCTGGATATGTGGACTCCCTACTCAGACCCTACGCCACCAGCACTCCCAGCTATCTCCGTGACACCACAGATTTCCTGAGAAAACTACAACGCATTGGTGACCTCCCAGAAAACACCATCCTAGCCACCATGGATGTAGAGGCTCTCTACACAAACATCCCACATACAGATGGAATACAAGCTGTCAGGAACAGTATCCCTGATGATGACAGAGCACAACTTATTGCTGAGCTCTGTGACTTTATCCTCACGCACAATTATTTCAAATTTAGTGACAATATATACCTCCAGACCAGTGGCACTGCTATGGGCACCCACATGGCCCCACAATATGCCAACATTTTTATGGCTGACCTGGAACAACGCTTCCTCAGCTTTCGTCCACTCATGCCCCTTCTCTACCTACGCTATATTGATGACATCATCATCTGGACCCAGGGGAAAGAGGCCCTGGAAGAATTCCACCATGCTTTCAACAGCTTCCACCCCACCATCAACCTCAGCCTGGACCAATCTACACGGGAGGTCCACTTCCTGGACACCACCGTACAAATAAGCGATGGCCACATTAACACCACCCTATACCGAAAACCCACCGACCGCTACGCCTACCTTCATGCCTCCAGCTTCCACCCCGGTCACACCACACGATCCATCGTCTACAGCCAAGCACTGAGGTACAATCGCATCTGCTCCAACCCCTCAGACAGAGACCAACACCTACAAGATCTTCACCAAGCATTCTCAAAACTACGATACCCACACAAGGAAATAAAGAAACAAATCAACAGAGCCAGACGTGTACCCAGAAGCCTCCTGCTACAAGACAGGCCCAGAAGAGAAACCAACAGAACTCCACTGGCCATCACCTACAGTCCTCAGCTTAAACCTCTCCAACGCATCATCAGTGATCTACAACCCATCCTGGACAATGATCCCTCACTTTCACAGACCTTGGGAGGCAGGCCAGTCCTCGCCCACAGACAACCTGCCAACCTTAAGCATATTCTCACCAGCAACCACGCACCGCACCATAGCAACTCTAACTCAGGAACCAACCCATGCAACAAACCTCGATGCCAACTCTGCCCACATATCTACACCAGCAACACCATCACTGGACCTAACCAGATCAGCTACAACATCACCGGCTCATTCACCTGCACGTCCACCAATGTTATATATGCCATCATATGCCAGCAATGCCCCTCTGCTATGTACATTGGCCAAACTGGACAGTCACTACGCAAGAGGATAAATGGACACAAGTCAGATATCAGGAATGGCAATATACAAAAACCTGTAGGAGAACACTTCAACCTCCCTGGCCACACAATAGCAGATGGTAAGGTAGCCATCTTACAGCAAAAAAACTTCAGGACCAGACTCCAAAGAGAAACTGCTGAGCTCCAGTTCATTTGCAAATTTGACACCATCAGATCAGGATTAAACAAAGACTGTGAATGGCTATCCAACTACAGAAAGTTTCTCCTCCCTTGGTGTTCACACCTCAACTGCTAGCAGAGCACCTCACCCTCCCTGATTGAACTAACCTCGTTATCTCCACACTGATATATACCTGCCTCTGGAGATTTCCATTACTTGCATCTGAAGAAGTGAGGTTCTTACCCACGAAAGCTTATGCTCCCAGTACTTCTGTTAGTCTCAAAGGTGCCACAGGACCCTCTGTTGCTATCCACATGCAGAGAAGGAGCAGTAGATAAAATGGGGATTACAGATCCCCATTAGTGTGTTATAATAGCCTGCAGTGATGCTTTAGAAGGGAGCAGAGGCATGTGCATTTCCAGTTTGCACCATACAGCAAGGAACCAGATCTTAATGGATCAACACACACTTCTACCAGGATGCTGCCTGGTGGGGAGAAGCTGAGGAAATGAAAAAGTAAAATACAATCAGTTCCCAAAATGTATTGGAAATAAGTGACTCTCTCATAGTCTAAACACAGGCCTGCCAATATCTAATCCTAGCTCCATATTTTCAAATTCAAGCTGCTTGGCCTTTCTTTTGAGCCTCTTTGTAATTGCTTCCTACCTACAACTTTGCTCATTTCCTCCTACTCCCCATCCTAAAATCCCTTACAGTCCATTCTTGTTGTCATGCTTTCTTCCAAGTAGGAAGAATACATTAGATGTATTTAGCCAAGCAGTCTTTCCACAATGATGCATTAAAGGAAGTATGCAACAATTTGATACAATGCCATGTAAATTTAAACACAGAATAAATGTTTGTTTCAAAAAATAAATTAAAAATAGAATGTGTCCATGATTTTTCTTATAAAATTGTGACAGAATATAAAGGAATATAATATTACATAGCCGCAACTGGAATATCTTGCTAGTGTCTGAGCACTAGCTAGTGCAAATGATTTGGTGAATAGTCTCTGAAATATTGACTAGTCTGTGTGCTCAGCTTAGAGAGCTGGGGAAAATAAAAAAAACAAAACAAAAATCCTAAACAGCACAAATGGTGAAAAGGTAGATTTAAAATACATATATATTTATTATCTAAGGTAGTATTAGTAACACTGGCAAAGAAATTTTTCTAAAATGTAAAATGCAATGTGACAGTGCCTATTTGGGATTTGCCTACAGTCTGGCATATATGTATTTAGGCGCTGTCCTGCTAACACTTACTACTTTGTGTGTGACCGGGGGTAGGTTGCCTCATCTCTATAACCCAGTTCCCCCATTTGCAAAGTGGGAATAATGATGTCACATTACACGACAGAATATGCATTGATGCAGACAATGAGGACAAGACACATGCATTAAGCAGCAGGCTGGAAATTATTAAATTTTAACAAGGGGCGGGGAGCTACCTGCCCATCACCCATACTCTCCCATATCATGAATTTAATTGGTTCCAGTGCAGAGGTTACAGGGCTCCTTAGCATATTATCCGTAACTCAGGGTAGGCTCTCCTTAATCCACCCTCCAAGAACTCAGCTCTCAGAATCCTAGCACACCATCCCTCACCCCCACAAGAGAGACAGTGGGTGCAGAAGGGTGGGGACCTCGGGCTGTGAGGGCCATAAGATCTGACCTCAGTTCATGAAGGCCACAAGGTCTCATCCTATCCCATGAGCTCAAGGCCCACTGCCAAAATCCCACATTTTACCTCTGGGGACTGTTCATGTTATCCTTTCAAAAACACTGGAAACTGGCCACAAATTGTAACAAATTAACAACTCAACCCACCTACCTCAGATACTAAGCACATTCCTACTTAACCCACTGTGGCTTGATGGTGCTGCGAGGAAGGCAAAAAAATTCACTGGTCTTCTACCAATTGGTCCATGGGAGAAAAAAATCTTTCCTGACCCCCAAACAGGCAATTAACTAGGAATGGGATGCTGGAGGTCTAGCTCAGGGTGGGGCTACTGGAACAGAGCCAAAAAAGACTCCACATGACCCCCACTCCAGGTTAAATCCTGGGAACCAGGGAATGTTGGCCAATCAGAACCCTCCCTTGCAGCTGGTTAATGGGTACCAAAGACTATGGGGAAGGGGAGAGGGAGGGCAGAAAGCTACCTGGTGTCCCTTGGTGCATGTCTCCTTCCCTTGCTGCTGGGACTGTTCCCGTTCACTGGCATCCCCATCGAGTTCCCCTACCCATTGAGCTAGGTGGGTGGCATTTTCAATTCAATTCTTGCACTAAGAATGGTAAGTGTATGTGGAAATGCACTAGGCTGAATGGGGCTTGGTACCTAAGACTAATGCCTTAAAAAACTATATTTGTAAATCATTTACACATTTTGCATGAATGGCAGCTGTTGTACAAATGACTAACCAAAGATGACAGGTTTCAGAGGGGTAGCCGTGTTAGTCTATCAGCAGAAAGAACGAGGAGTACCTGTGGCACCTTAGAGACTAACAAATGTATTTGAGCATAAGCTTTCGTGGGCTAAAGCCCAAAGATGGAAGCTCATACAGTATCAGTGTTCTGACGCAACGCTGAGGCAGTATGTTTGGAGAAACCTGCTCAGTAAGGGTGTGTACTTTATTATTCCACGTTGCAAATAGACAAAATTAATCTTTCAGTAATTCAAGTTTCTGATGTTATCAGTTCATAAACATCACTTCTAGTAGTTATATGTACACATGTATATAACTTCTGGACAATGTCACAATGTACATTTTGAAACAGAACATGCAATAGTTGTTACACACCCTTCCCCCCAAAAAAAGGAAATGGACAAAAAAATATACCACCACTTTCTATCCAGACCATCTTGTACTACCAGCCACACTGGAAAACTCATAATCCCATTGTCATTCATTCATTCAATGATTGCTTTAAAAGACACATGGGTAGAATTTTGCATTTAAAAGATATAAAACTAGATGAATTGCGATTAAAAAGACGCAAGATTTGATGGGCAGAAGAATTAACTAACATACTTAAATATATTAGTAGTTACTTCCGTATCAACAATAGATAGTTTAGAAGATTTGAAAACAAGGGTTCCTGGCTTTTGGTCTTGTACTAAGATCACCTGTGTCAGCGGAAACACTTATAGTTTTTGATTATTTTAGTGACCACAAGTGCACTAGTTACTTCAAACAAACAATAATCATTCACTATCATGAAGGGCGTGTAACTTAAATGAGACATCACAAGTGAGTGCAGCAAACAGTGGGGAAAAAAGAGTTCTATTAATAAGGTAATGAGGTTACTCACATTAATTATGCACATATCACTTAATCTTTTCTTTATGTCTCCTCATTGGAAACAATGGCAAATTTTAGGCCATGTCTACACTACTAAATTATGTCAAGCTAACTTACATCAGCATACAGCCACTACAGTTATTAAATTGCTTGTGTGTGCACACTTACCTCCTTGTGTCAGTGGTGCGTGTTCTCACCAGGAGCACTTGTATGGACTGTATTGTAAGTGTGGGGCATAGTGGAATGTCTTGTGAAAGCCACTAACAGTCTATGTAAGCAATGCAGTTTCTACACCAACACTGCGTCAACCTAATTATGTTGACTGACTATGCTGCTTGGGGAGGTAGTGTTACTAAATTGGTGTAGAGAGGCGCTTATGTTGGCAGGAGCCAAATTTAAATGAAGACACTTCTACAGTTAATCAACACGAGGCAGCTTATGTCGACCTAACCATGTAGCGTAGACTGGGCCTTCGCTTCAGGACTGAGGTAACCCATGCTAGCTAAAAATGCAGTGAGCAGATTTCTAACCAGGATGGAACAAAACAAGGTGTTCAAATTTGATCACCAAGAAATCCAAAACACAGAAAATGGGCAAAATTCATGGCACTGGGAGATAAAATGACATTTCTAAGCATTGAGCTCTCATTTCCAATGGATAGTTCTCTCACTCATACTGCTGGTATCTTGTAATGTGAAGGGACACTGGACACTAAAATCTCAGCAGATGATACAGCTGCCTTCTTTTAAAAGACAAAGCATCTGTGCTTTATTTTCAGCCTCACTCGCTTTCCACTGCAATTCAGTTCAATGTCTTTTTTGCAGAGATGAAAGACAGTGCATGCTTCCTTAGAGTCTTATTTCAGTGTTGCTTGACAGTTCTTTATGATAAAAAGCTAGCCTAAGAAATGCACTGCTTGCGTTCAAAACACTTCCTATGGCGAGATGAGCCCCACGTATACTTCTGTCAGGGATGCGAAACAGCATGCCCCTTAGCCACCCCCCCCCCATACTTACAAAATCAGTGGCCAATATTAGACACCTACTTTAGTGCTATTTTGACATTTTGCTGTGGTGGTTGGATATTCCAATTCAAAATTTTCAAATGTGATTACCAAGATGAAAAAAAAAAGAAATCCTATCTGGATGAATTTGTAAAACCTACTCAAAGATTCTTTTTTGACGTTGGAAACAGGCTGCAGTAACGTTTTGTCCAAACTATACGTTCAAATATTTTCACTATAGAACACACTTGAAAATACAAGTTCTCAGGTATCAGAGCTCAGACGTAACCCATTTATTTTGTCAGACCTCTAGGTTACTTCCATTTTCTCACACCACATTTTTGAACTCTCAGATCGATGTCTCTTCACTGTATATACGTTGTACCTCTCAGGTCACCCAAGAAAGACATGCCACCAGTTTGGCTGATGGAGTGGGATAGCAAAGAGCAAGCTACTAAACACCACAAAAGATTCATTACTCCAAATATAATTAAACAAAGCTTATTGTTCAAACACCACTGTGGGTTTAAACTAGTTTTTCTCTGATCATCCACAATAGCAGCAGTTATTCAGTGCCAGCTACACATACTGATTTGCCAATAAAACTTAAAACCTTTAATAGGCTCTCATTATTCAGCTCAAAAAGAACATGAGGCAAGCATCCGGAACTAGGTCATGAAGTTTGCTTGAGGTGGATGAGCTACTGGGCAGATTAAACAAGCACTCATGATTGCCTTTCAACATCCTTATGCACAAAAAACACCTGCTGCACCACCATCATGGGAGCCATCTGAATGCTGTTTGAATTTACATGAAGTTAGCATGTAGTTAAAGTACAATACTTCTCTTTCCTGACTGAATATATTGGTATTTCACATATCTGAAGTCCAATGATACACACATGGTGTCTAACTTCCACCCATATGGAAATTACCTTAGCATGAAAGATTTTGGATTATCTTTTACCCTGAAACGGGAGAGAAAAACAATGAGTCACTTACTGCTTGACAATTTCAGCAAGAAATTTAAAAAGATTAAACTAGAGACCCGAGTTAACTATGTGGTGAAGATATACTGGATGCTTTGGAGTGTCCAACTGAAGCTTCTCCCAACTGCTGGAGTCAGGAGCAACTTCAGTAGAATCCAGAAGCTCTGTATAGAAGTTGTGATATCACCAAATGCCCAGTGTTCTTCTGTCTCCACCTACTGCTGCGTCCATCACCTGTGGTTTAGGCTAGCACGAGGATAGAGAAACAACTGCCTCTAACCACAGGGTCCCTGCTGGGACCTTAAGAATCAGATACAACTTTATACAAATACACCACTTTCTTCAAAGCACTGTCTATGGATGATGGCACTACGTTCCATCTCTCTCAACTTGCCAAAACCCAAATGAGGGACACCATCTGTAACAAAAAGACCCAAAATAAGGGGCACATTCATACAGGACATTTTAAATCCTACAAGAATTCTTCCTTTAGCATAAGGCCTTGTCCATACAGGAAAGTTCTCTGTACAACTTAAGGTGTGACTTTAAACCAATACAGCTAGAGCATTATAGCCCCCCTGCGCCGCTGCCCCCCCCCCAACATATACTCCACGTAGATACTCTTATTGCAGTATAAGAGTGCCTTACTTTAAATCATCAAATTAGCTTATGTCACTTAGAAAGGGGTTTACATTACACTGAGGAAAAAACCACAAAAAACAGAATAAGAGTGTCCACATATGGAACTGTAGAGGTATAACTATGACATGTAAACAAGGCCTAAGTAACTCCTAAAACTACCGTTTCAAGATTCTTTATTTCTGATGTAAACAACTGTCAACAATAAAATTCATTGGATGTCAAATGTGTGGCACAAATAACGTTGGAACTAAAATAAATGACCTCAAATCTCAAAATGAGGGACACTTGAGAGGTATGCTTTATTCCCATGCATGTTTGCATAAAGTCACATGCAAGGATGTAGATGGGTGTAAGGCTACAGTGCCAGTCTCTTAAAGCCATCAGACAACACTGTGGATCAAGTCAAAAAGGCACTTGGATGGGCTAGGGAAGAGCTATGGGAAGGTCATTACATTTCTCTCTCTAGAATGCTCTAAGGGAAAATTGAGGAAAGTGAGTTACATAAACACCTGTATTTAATATCATCCAGGATTAACATTTCACAATTCATGCTATGCATATTTCAGCATCTACATTTCAGCTGCAACATCCCAGTTCAAACCACTGTTCAATGGCATCCTGCCTCTAGCAGTGGCAAGTCCATGATGTTTCAGAACGCAGGAAACAACCTCCCCCCTTCCCCCACATACAGTACCTACAGAAGGTATTCCTTCTAGATCCCTTTCCAAAATGTTCTCCTTTCTACAGCAAAACAAAGTAGTATGCAACCCAATTACTACCACATATTGTAATTGTCATGCAAAGGGTCCATAGTGATGGAATTACCTGTAAATGACAGAACTGAAATCCTAGAAAATCCTGAGATTCTTGGGGCACATACCAGACATTCACTGGATTCCATATATAATAGGTGCACCATTTTGCCTTTAGCAGTGGGTTCAGATCTTTTTGATCTGCAGTTTCATTACATTCCAAAGCCCTTGTATGTTCCATTCAATTCTTATTGCAGGAAATAGATATATTTTAGCTACTCTCTTTACTTGGAAAATTGCCACAAAATTATTGCTGTTAAGACCAGTAGGCTTTTCAGCATTCCTGATGCAATATCACCTCTTGGGTTGAAAGTAACTTCTCTGATGAACTCTCTCCATAGTATATTGAGCTCTTATTTGTGCTGGAAATACATCTGGTAGCTTCCAAGTGAAACGTGGAAACAGATTACCAATAACAAAGCTTGAGAAGAAAGTGTGGTTAGATAGTCTCACATTAGCCGACTTAACAGTGTAGTAGCAGCATATCCATTAGGTTCACTGTCCTTTTAACTCTTGCATCTATATTTTCCTGTGTTCAGTCCTATCTCAACAAAAGAAGGGACAGTATTGGCTAACTGCTCTACTCCCCCCCGCCCCCCAATCCTTTTTGGCCAGGAGACTGAAATAGTTTTCCTTAAATGGACCTTTTTTGTCAAGGTCCAGATTTCTTGGTCAAGGCATAATACAAGAAGTGTTAAAACTACAGTAATAGGATCTTTAGAAGTGTCTGGCCTACTCAGATTAATAGATTAGAGGCCATTAACTATCAAGTGCAGGCAGCGTGTATGTACTAATTGGCTAGGAATCAAGAACTCGTTTTTCCTTTGCTCTGCCATAGACTTGCTGTGCGACCGTGAGCAACTCACTTAACTACTCTGTACCTCAGTTTTCGTCACTGTAAAATGAAGTTATTTCCTGGCCTCAGAGAGGTGCTGGGAAGTAAGTTATTATGTGCACAGTGTCATCAAGTTTTAAAGCATGATGCAAGTATCACCATAACTATGGCTGGAATCTAATGAATCTTTCAATGGGACAAGAGCTGGCTGGCTGTTTCTTCTGACAGCAGCTACCTCCCTCATGACACTGTTGTGCTAGAAGGTGTGGTGGCTGCCAGCAAGCATGTCTCATCTATAGGCATCACAACCTCACAGACAGATAGATTCCCAGGCAAGAAGGGACCACTGATCACTGCCATAGAACCTCCCAGAAACAATTCCTGTTTGAACTACAGCACATTTTAGAAACCCATCTGATCTTGATTTAAAAATCACCAGTGATGAAGAACCCAATACAACCCTTGGTAAATTGTTCCAATAATTAACAACCCTTACTGTTAAAAAATGTATGCCTTATTTCCAGTCTGAACACGCCTAGCTTCAACTTCCAACCAATGGATCTTGTTATGCCTTTAACTGCTAGACAGAAGAGCCCATTATCAAATATTTGTTCCCAAGACCCCTTAGCCTTCTCTTTAAGCTAAATAGATTGAGTTCCTTGAGTCTATCACTATACGATAACTCCTTAAAGCTGATGGTCTCTCTCACTAGCAGAAGTTGGTCCAGTAAAAGATGTTTTAAAAAGTGAACAGTACAGAGTTTAAGCATAAATAAATAAATAAAATAAATAAATAAGCATAGAAGTTTCTGGTTATCAGGGAATAACGTACAGATTATCGAGGGGTGCAAAGTTCGGTTTAAGATCGGGTGGCATAAGGAATACATAATCTGCAATATCCCCGATTGGGGGTAAAAGGTTGATGGGTCAAAGTACAGACATTGAGATATGAGGGTATGAAGTTCATATAATGGCTATGTTCGGGATTACCTTGTCTCTAATATCCTGGGCCAACATGGCTACACCACCACTGCATGCTAGCCACCTTTCATTCAAACTAAATGGAAGAATAATTAATCTCCTTTATGGAATAAATGCTGAAACAATAGAAGCCATGGTCCTAGGCTCTGGGATGCACACGCAAGGCCTGAGCAAAAACTAACTCAGAGAAAAAGAGTGGTTTTCCTGGGGGCTGACTGCAAATGCAGGGGCTGGGCACTGATTGGCTGTGTGTGTCTGTCTGTGGGTCAAAACAAGGAGAAAACCAGCAGAAAGCGAAGGAAAAAGCAGAAAGCGAGGGAATCACTGGTGAACGTGGCTCTGGGAGGAAACTACGTTTCTTTTGGGCACAAGACTGGCTGGAAAGCAGGCTTAGATTTCTCTAAGCAAGGAAACTGCCTGTCTGTTTCTGCTGTGTTCAGAGCCGGGCCAGATTAACCTTTTGTGGGCCCCCACGCAATAGAGCATGGTGTGGGGAGATCAGTCCCCAGACCAAAGTGCTGGCTGGGGCAATGAGGCTGCCTGGCACCTCAGATGGTGGCCCTGCTCCGCTTAGTGCGAGGGCACTGTTTACAAACTGGCAGTCACCGGACGCACGCTGGCCTGCCCAGCCCTGTGCTGCCAGTATGCCCCCTCCCCTCGGGGGCAGGCCCATGCCACCCCACACAGCCCCTCTGCCCAACACCCTTCCCCACACAGACCCTCCACCACTACTGCCCACCGCCCTGCACACCACCACCACTGCCCAGCACCCTCCCACCTACTGTCTCAAAAGTAAGAAAAGTAAATCCTTTTCTAGTAGGACATGGTCTTTTATTACAAGAGTCTAGAACACATCTGTGAAGAAACATTCTTCCCTCCCCCCTCCCCACCAAAAAAGTTTTACAAATGGAATCAACATTTTAAAAATATTTATGTTGGTGGGTGCAAAAACATTCTAATGCATGTCAAATCATAACTTTCACATTGTATATATACAAACTTCTACATCATACCTTCTACAGAATGAAGAAAGTAAAGTGAGAATAATCAATGCTCAAACTCTGGCTTCATTCTCATTGAAACTGAGGTGGGTGATATGCCTTTTGATTTATCAGCATTATATGGAAAGAAGTTTTAGTTATTTTACTTGTGTCTCTGCCAGTTATGTATTTTGCTTAAGTCACTAGATGAGCTTCAACAAACTTACCAACGGGTTTAAAATGCATTTTCTTTGTGGCTCAAAACATCAAGAGCTCTCTTCCGGGAGGAATGAAGCTTCATCTTCCTTTTTACAAACTGGTAGATTTTGTTAAACTCAACTGTACATTTTAGCATGAAACCAAGACTTTCAGTTGCAGAACTTCACTCCAGAGCCCCAAATTTCCTGGATTACTTGTGATTTGTCATTGGTTGCACTTGTAAATGGCAAGTCATCCCCTTGTTATAGCTACAAGCAGGAGAGAGCCTTGCGATTGCTGGAAGTTACTTTTTCTCTATTGTTTCATACAGATCAAGATTCATTACTCCAGTGTTTGATAGTAGAACACAAAAACCAACACAAGAAATAATAATGTACTTCTCATTACATGCTCTTGTCATGTAAAACAAAGTTTACTAGCTAACCTTGACAGGTTAGCTAACAGAACCCCAACTTTTCTGCACCCAAGAAAGTTGGACATGCAGTAAACAAGATATGGGACTCCCCCAGACTCCATGGAGGCAAATCACAAGGTGACAGAAGGAGATGGGGGAAACCAGCAAGCCAATAGGAGTGAAACTTTGATGGAATTAATGTCTCCGTCAAAGACAACTAACGTTATTTCACCATGCACATCGCACCCAGATTTGGTAACAGTAGCGAATGAATTAGAAGAGGGGCAAGAAAAGAAAATTGCCTATTCCCTCCTGGTGAGTCTAAGAAAAAAAAAAAAAAAAAAAACACACACACACAAA